>NC_068360.1:73071834-73324334 GCF_020536995.1 Dreissena polymorpha | reverse complement strand
ACCTTAAAAACCACTTTCTTCCTGGGCGACCAAAGTCCTTATTTTCTTATTTTCTTCATAATACCAGCTGGAACATACACCACTGTAGAACAAAGTGTTAGAGTATTATTACATTTAAATTTAACACACTAGAAACACTGAATGAAACATCCTTTTTTGTAAGAAAAAATGTAAACAACTGGAGTCAAAAAATAGTACACTTGAACAAGTATGGTGGGCCAGAAATGATAATTTACACACAAGAAAATAAAAGATACAGAAATATTGAAGCCATTTTAATAAAATCTCTTTTATTTTATAGCGTATATTAATTATATATGAATAATGATATATAAATGTGTTTGTTAAAGTGATGTTTTACACATTTTCAAAAGTTTTCAATAAAATTTTTATTGATCATTTCTGGTCAACCATACTTTTTTCTTTCTATTTTTGGACTCCAGTTGTTGACATTTTTTATTACAAAAAAAGGATGCTTTTTTCAATGTTTCTAGTGTGTGAAAATGAAGTTGTAATGTTCTGTGTTTACGAGGATTTTTTTCGCTTTAGGGACAACTCATCTGCGGATTACAGCTTATATATGTGTCGTATTGATGCATATCTCTTAGCATGGTATTCATAGTATTAAATTTATTGAACTATCAAGAGGGACTCAACATGAGACTCTCGATAATGACCATACCGATGTGGTTGACACTTTCAATATATGTAAAAGGTACGTATACATATGATGCTTATACATAATTAGTATGATGCCTATTTATTTAAGAATGTATTCAAATTATCAGTTGGTAGATCTCTGTTTTCGTGCCATGGATAGTCTCATCGTTAATATCATTGCTGTACATTTTATGTTCCAGAAATCAGTTCCTGTAACATAACCCTGTCGGCAAAAACGAATATTGTAGATCTGGGATCTCCTGTTTCTCTGACGTGTCAAGTTTGCCCTTCAACATCTTTAACAGATTTTCATCACAATGGTTCAAGCATAGCACGTATCATATTTGGGTCCTTCAGTGTAAACAACAAGAGTTTGTACACATTAGCATACAAAACTGAGACAAGAACGTTCAATTTGACAATTATGAATTTTACACGTTCATCTGTTGGCAATTATTCGTGTGCCATCCCTTATACAACGAACATGTCATCGCTGACTTTAGAACACTCCGGTATGTTTTTCAAATTCAATAACAGAGTACGCTTTATAAGCTTCATTACTAACGAACAGAACTATTCGATTTATATAATTAAGCCTCGGCTTATATATCCTAGCGTAAAAACGTATAGCTATGTAGAATTATGTTCAAAATATATTAATTAACAATTGCCTTATTTATTTTCTCATTATGTAAAGTTCCGGTGACATTTGTAACGTTGACTCCTGGCATACAGACGATTTCCGTTTTACAAGACGTTGCCACCAGCGTCATTAAATGCATATCCTCAGAGGGCCACCCAACACCCTCTATTACGTGGTATTTAGATAGAAAAACAATTTCGAATGACACCAACCATGTAGATATTACATCACGTAGTAGTAGTGAAACAACAGGAGGCGTAACGACGAGTACTCTTGCGATTACACCTACAGTTGAAGATCATGGTTCAACTATATATTGCAATGTCTCAAATGGATACGGGCAAATAATATCCAACCGGAGAATTAATCTAGATGTGTTAGGTAATGTCATTTTAATACTGAATGATTTAATCGCATGTTACGATTATTGTTAATTACTTTTTCAATAGTTTTGGGTGCCCTTTCCGTTCAGTCTCTGTTAAAACATTTGTGTAATACGTTATGAATATTAATAACTGAATTTTGATATTCTCAAAGTTTTTCCATCAAGGCCGACAGTTCAACACAAATCGGTGATCATTAGCGACACTATAACTGTGATACTTAACAGTACTGTGTCGCTAGAATGCAACTCCTCTGGAAATCCAAAGCCAAACATATCATGGATATTATCAAACCGTTCCGTGATTAACAACACAGCAATTGAAGTGACATTGGACAATAGAGTAAACACGGATGTCATCACCTGCAGGGCCACAAGTGCTTTACAGCCAACATATGGAGCTATAATACCAACATATAATACCACGGATTTATTAATAAACATTTTATGTAAGTATAATTTATGTTTAACACATAAATACAATACCAGTTATTAACTTACAAACGTCTACGTGTAATTGTCTCAATTAGATGACTTATTCGCTGAAAATAATACTTTTTTCATTTGATAAAATAGTGTTTTATTTTTTATGACTGTGTATCTTATTTCCCTTAGTTAAAAATATAATATCCATCATATCGTGTTGATTATGATGATTTTGATTTTTTTTTCATTGATAACATTAAACGTCGTATTTTGTTGTATTTACATCAGTCGTATACTACTTAAACTAAATTATTACTAGATTCTCAAAACAAAAGAAAGCGTTGAATTTATCTCTCTTTATCTTTAATAATATTTTTCATATTATTATATTTTATTGATTTTAAAAAATACCAACATAAAGGTATGAAGATAAATATTATACTGCTATGTGCTTAAATATGTAAAGATTAATGGGCTAACAATATGTGTAATGTATGACCAGCAATCCAATACAACTTCTCATTCATTGATTTAAACCCTGTGAGTTGTTTAATGACTTTGAATTAGATAACTTATACTTAAGAATTTTCGGAATTCATTATTAATTGAATCACACGCTTTCTGTGAATGTCTTTTAAAGGACACATTAATTGACTGGTACCTGCATAATGTGTTAATAAACTTGTATAGTATCTATATCATGGACAAACACCTTGAAAAACACGTTGTTTCTTCACAGATTCTCCGTCAATCCCAACCTGTTCAATCGGCGATACGTTGATAACAGAATATACAATACGGGCAATAAAAAATAAACCACTGAATATTAATTGTACTAGCAAGAGCAACCCTCCTCCCACGAGCTATTCGTGGACACTGCCAGGCGGAATAAAACAAGATGGACAACAACTCACAATATCACGCGTACTGTTGGAGGGTCCATACACACTTGATGTCAATAATGTTATGAACTCAACATTCTCACCACAAGTCATAACTGGGCATGCCAATTCGATCTTTACACTTGACATATTATGTAAGTTAAAGCGTTAATATTTTGTTAATCTATAATGGAATAGACACTCATTCACATTATATGTCTAGAACGATAGATTAACATCCGTCGAGCCCTATTATAAATAAACTTACTTGGATTAGGTATTATATTCTGAGAGCTTTCATGCATATAAACGTCATTTAATGCGATATACTCGTTGTGCAATTGATTATTCCAGTTCCTGTTGCTGTACACAATATTGAGAATAAAACCGTCTTGAGAAACCAGACATTGTCTGTAACATGCCCTGTCACTCTTGGGAATCCACCTGAGACGAGCTTTACATGGATACACGTGGATACATCTCACACTGTTGGACGAGACCAAGGACTTCTGTTGCCAAACATGCAGACCACTCACGAAGGCTTTTACAAATGCCAAGCTAACAACACAATGACACCTACAGGGTGTTGTGTACTTCCGGCATACGACGAAACCATGTTTTACGTTGATGTACAATGTAAGTGAATAGTAAATACGTATATGTATGCACTCGTTTTTAAGACATTTTGCATGATGAAAATCTAATTGCTTTAAACTTTAGCTTCATTTCCTAATACGTTTAACTGCATACATTTTGTAATATTGTGCATGATCAAATTACTTTGTAGACGCCGCCAATATTACAAGGTTTTATGCCACCGGATTTGAGAATGTGCCAAATATTACGGTAAACGAAAGTCAAACTGTGATATTACAATGTGATTCTGACGGGGACCCTTTGGCGTCTATGCTTCTAATAAATAATACTCGCGGTGAAAATGATTTAATAAGAGGAAATTATTACAACACAATATCCGCATCTATTTCTCATGCACGATGTGAATATGACATGGGTATCTACCAATGCAGGGCAAACAACACGCACAATAAAATTCAGCAGGTGCGAGAGATTGAGATCAAGATCAGATGTAAGTTACTACATGTATTTGCTTTTGTTTCTACGTCTCGTGTTGCTAATCATTTTCAGTTAACGTATGAGTAATAATTAAAACTTTCTGTAAATGAAGGTGCACCGAGATCTTCTCCATTTATGCCCGCGACACCTAAAGTTTGGACGAAAACTAACAGTAGTGTAACTCTAACGTACACTATCGTTGCGTATCCTCCACCAAGCTCTTCATCGGCATTCGTTTGGCGGAAGAAAGTAAATGAAGAATGGTTCATTGTCAATGCTACGAGAAGACTTCATATTCAAATTTCTCAAGACAGACTTCAGACAAACCTTTCAATATTGCAAGTGCAGGAAGACGATTTTACCAACTATACGGTTAAAGTGAACAATGACATTGGCACCACAGAACAGACATTTGTAATTCTAGCGAATGGTACTAATATTATGCAATTATTTTAAAGCGGGTATATACGATCTTGTCAAATATTTATTAATTAATATAAAATGTGTAAAAAAACTTATTATACATATATTTCAATATAAACTAAAATAAAAGTTAAGAAGAACATGTGTTGAAAAATGCTTAATAAGCCAGATATTTAATTCTGATATCGAAAAGGGCTGTACAGCCAAATTCGCCAGCATGTAAATCATGCATGTACGATGTGAATCTAAATTTAGTTTAACTGTTCATTTGAAATTCCTGCAGTGATATCGATTCATACGACACGCGAACACTTACTAAAAAGACAAATGCATCGGTTATTGTAGGAAAATATGTACGAATTATGTTCGTCACAAGCGGCTCGGGGCGCTTATTTGTATTTGCTGCATTTTATGAAATTCGTCTTAAATGTATCATTTTTCTTGCATATTGTGTGTTATTATAACATATTTGTATCAATATATTACAATTCAATACTACAAAAAATCGTATAATCTCGCTTTAAAGTAAAACCTTGATATATTGTATTTGCGTATTTCTGAACGACATTTTACACAATGTATCGTTAAATATGGATAGATAAAAGATGTTTTACAATTCCTATTTTCAGAACAGCCTGCTATACCAGAGCATTTCCGTGTATCTGAAGATCCGGTAACAGACAACACTGTAATCGTTGAATGGAAACCGGGATTTAACGGCGGGGAAAATCAATGGTTCGTTATTGGATACAAACAAGAAACGGGAAACAATTGGACTTACAAAACTATATTTGAAGATATCACTCGAACAGCGATTGAAGGACTGGTTGCCGGTTCCTCTTATCAGTTCAAAATGTATGCAGAAAATTCAGTTGGAAGATCAGATAAAACAATTGTTTTAACATTGGCTACACGAGCCAAAGCTGGTACATATTTTTCCATTATCTCTGAATATACACGTGAAGTAAGAAGGACTCTATGCATTTCGATTTCGACCTCTCTGCTTTGCAGTTGCCATTATAAGGCGGTGACGCAAGTTGAAAATGTTTATGATCAAATTAAGATGAAGGCATTAAGTAAATAATTTAGTATAGGTGATCGTAAATGACGAATTTTGTGTATATAAATTTCATAACGTATAATTGTAGGCATTATGAAGCTATATCATCAAATCGTTGTGTTAAATCGTGCAAAATAAAGCTGCAAAATATTAACATCAAGGCCATTTTTATTTGAAAAATTTAATTTGTAGAACATATTTTATCAAAAATGAGTATGCGCGCTAAATATATTTTGAAAAGCTTTAAATAATTATCAAAAATGTATCCCGTTGATGCATATTAAATATTAATGAGATATATATGTAAACATTAATTTAACAAAAAAAAAACAGTTTCAAAGAAGCGTGGATATATTTCTTGCAACTCGACGGTTGTTCGGTCGGTCGGGTGTTCGGTGTGTCCGTAGACCATACGTTCCCACACAATCCTAAAAACACTTTCCCTATAACCATTCTTTATGATAAACGTGGGAGCTTGATTTCAAGATACTCCATTTAATTCCTTAACATTTTTAATCATTAAATACATTATTTATGTAATAATGTAATTAGAAAGATAAATAATTGCACTCAATATACAAGTTAAATTGTATTTTTTCTCTTTGTATTACACTTTGTGTTTATTGGCTACCGATATTTAAACACTGCCAATATTTTAATACGTCTAATTACCATAACATGAAATATGTCAAAAGATGTGATTTATAATAAGGCTGTAAAAACACATATCAACGCACACTGTTGAATGCATTTAATTAGATAATGGATCAACTTCACCTGTCGGGGCTGCAGTGGGAGGGGCTGTCGGTGGAACTTTTGTGATAGTCATCTGCATTGTTCTTTGGAAATGTAGAAACACATTTACTCTCAAAAGTATGTATGTTCTGTATTAATTTTATTGTACTACATGTACATGTTCTAGGATTGCACAATTTATCCATGGATATATCGAGTTAGCAGCTAGCAAAATGTCTCAATTAGTTATTACATACCCAGTTGGCTTACTTTGTGTTTGATTTTACAATCGTTTGCACCGTCTTATTTTGCACTGTTTCAATGTTGTGATCACAGTGTGGACTTATCCATTGACCATAATTGCATCAGATAATAAAAGTATACTTTTTGATGAACTATTTTGGAGCGGAGCATCATCCTTAAATTACACACTTAAAGAGGTGATACATAATAAAGTAGAAGTTATAAATGCAATACATAGTTTAAGCATGGTTTAAGCACTGCCTGTGCGTCGAGTCTTATGTTTATTCGTTTTCAGGAAATGCTGATGCCGGTGCTCCTTACGATGACTTATTCAAAGGACAGTATGCAGCCATTTTGAAATATTTAATTAAATTCGTTTGTATCTATATCATCATCAATACTGCGCTTAGTTAATTATTCTTCAGAATTGAACATAATACTGCGCTTGCTTTTAATTATTCTTCAGAATTTAATTAATACTACGCCTAGTGTTAATTATTTCCAGAAGTGTACACTTTACTGTAAGCAATAATACGAATCATGATATTGTTTTCTCCAGGGCAAATGTCTCAGCTGTCAATACCAGCTCCGAATATGAAGAATGCAGAGTCGGTATGTTTGTATGTTTGTGTATAAGCTTTTATCCTGCTTCTGTTGCAAACATTGACCTAATAAAGCAGGGTCGAATGAATTTTCCTATCTCTGGTCAACAGGAAGTAGCGTATTCCTACGCACGCTGTGGCACATAGTTGAGTGTAACCTTTCCAATACTCTACACAAGGGTGTAGTACTTTACCAATATCGGCTGCTATCGTAATTGTAGACCAAGAGAAAAATATCACGTTCTCGGTTCTTTTTTTATTTCTTCTCATATTTTCAATAGGAAAGTATTAAAGGGGCCTTTTCACAGATTTTGGCATTTTTTTAACTTATTCATTAAATGCTTTATATTGATAAATGTAAACATTGGATCATAAAAGCGCCAGTAAAAAATCAAGAAAAAAATTAAAAAAAGGAAAAGAACATTGCCCGGAGCAGGTTTCGAACCAGTGACCCCTGGAGTCCTGCCAGAGTCCTGAAGTAAAAACGCTTTAGCCTACTGAGCTATTCCGCCGAATACACGTTCTTGACGTATTTTATACCTTATATAAGCAATCTTCGTAGTGTCACAAAATTTAACGACAAAAACAAAACTCTCCAAATTATTCAATCGTTTCGCGTTGCAACGCTTTATAATTTTTAGGTTTTAAAATCGTCAAAAGATGCATATAATTGCTATATTAGAGCATGGTTAATGTTCAGTATTACTGTTTCCTCACAAATATCATAACTAAAACGAAAACTTACGAATCTGAAACAACTTTTTTCAATTTTGTCAATTTACCAAAGCGTGAAAAGATCCCTTTAAGAGGAACAGTTTAAAGTGGAACTATTTTTTACGTGACACAATCGGTAGTAATTCGGTCGTCTGGAATGTCGAGTAGGAGGCTCGACAAGAATATTTATATTGTTTTATCAATTGATCGTTTGTCTTTGATAAAATGTTTCAACGGCATAAAGCAGGATAAATCGAATACATGGTTTGTGCCGAGATGGATAAAGTTTATCAGGTGAGGCCCGAAAAAGACAAATAGGTTCTTTTTCTAAGCCTCACCGGATAAACTTTCTCCATCTCGGCACCAACCATGTATTCTTTATATGTATATGGTTTAAATGTGTATGCTGGGAATCAAACCGTCAGGTTCTTTGTGTTCATGAAAATACAATAATGTGTATAATTATTGCCATTGAACACATTATAGGAATTTTTAGACTGTATTCATATTTTTATGCATGTCATTTATGTTGTTTAAATATGTATGCAGTGGTCAAACCGTTTGGTTTTAAATCTTTATTAAAATACAATAATGTGTATAATACTTGCCATTTCGTATGAAGTAAAAACATATTTTAATTTATACATATGTATATGATATAAATTTCTCTGGTCATAATATAAAAAGTGTATTTAAGTCGATCGATTGAATATACAAAGACAGACTTATCATACAACGCAACAGTACATAGAACGATCATTGAACTGGAGTCAGAGCCTTTGAACAAGTAACGCAAAGCTGGGTTTAAAACAACTTTGGGACTATCGAAACCGCTTGAAATCAATTTATTGTTTTATTTCAGAATCCCAGCAGAGGGACCAGTACGAGACACTCGCTGAAACTTCGTTTCATGCGTATTCAGCCATATCAAATGGCGGCTCAGAGGAAATTCGTGTTCTTAACCGTGTATCTGAAGCTTCAGATAATGATAACGCAGTGAAGAAAGACAATAAAATATATGTTAATTTAGTATTATCGACCACTGACAATTAAACACATTTACATATTTTGATGGATTAGTTACATCGAAACGAATTAAAGTGCATTTGACATATTAACACATTGAACGCCTGTATATATAATTATTATTATCATGCGCATTGACATGAAAGTATATTATATTTGAATTGATAATGTTTAATACATATACTTATTTCTAATTTGCCATGACAAATCAATGCTTAATAAATTAAAATAACTTTACAACAATTTGTAAATGCATGGGTTAACTGAGCATCTATTTTCCCTTTATGTTTAGTCAAGATCTTTAAAACACACCTGTTTTACATAATCTGAAACACAAGCATTATGTTTTGTCTGTTCATTACATCACAGACACCTAATCCAATATATTCGTATTGTCATGTATATTTTATTCCATCGATATATGTTTTTTTAGAAAAACCCACATTTACTCGTATATCACATTTTAATTATTCATGTTCACGTTATTTTTCAACCGAAAAAGCCTTATACGGAAACGCAGAAACAATGGTTTGATTCGTTTCTTTACCTTTAGTATTACGTTAATAAAACATCGAATAAACGGGTAGACACACAACACGCTATCATCCAAAAAAATGTTTTTCTGCTAAGGCAACACGGAGGGAAATTTCCAACGAAAGTGAGAACCATATCCTCAAGTTGTGTGCTAATTATTGTAAGAGAAGAGGTAAAGGCATTTTGATAACTGAATATAAATTATTATGAATTAGAACATCAGCCGTGTAGGAGACGTTGATATATCTTCTACCATTTACGTTTCTATCATTTATTTGTATTCTTCTGTTGTACAAATTGTCACTTCTAGTATGTGCTATTCTTGGGATAAAATAAAAACAGTTTGTTATGATATAATATCTAGGTCAGTATTTACATCGTTATATTATACCCATACGTCTTAGAAATGCTTAAACGTCATGGATAAATGGTCCCACATACGTATATAAAAATGTCAATACATTGTTACAGTGAAATTCCAGCAACATCATCAGAAAAGTCCGGTTGACTGGTATTTCACGCATATGACTAATTGCCTATACAAAACCCAATTAAAAAATCAAAAAAAAATGTAGTCCAAAGTTAATCACAAAACTTGCAAGTGGGAATAAGATAAACCCCATAGCATCGTTATTCAAGGAGGAAAAGAATCAAATGATTAGAATCAATGACCATACATATTATAGTCATGAGATTATACAATAAGTACACGTATTTAATCCCGTGCTAAATAAGAATTGTATAGTACATATTTTGTAGTGTTAAATAACTTATTAAACCGTTTTGGGGTAAGATATAAAGAGGATATTTGTTGGATTCGGTTGAATATCGATTTAATTTCACGGGTGATCATAGAAAACAATATTTTCACGAGTGGCGCAGCCACAAGTGAAAATATATATTTTCTAAATCACGAGTGAAATAAAATCGATATTCCGTCGAATCCAACACATTTTCTTTTTATTTTATGCTTTTTTTCACCGTTTATTTATATTGTAAATGAGTTTAAATCGATAATTTCGCTGGATTTATGACGTCATTTTGTCGAAAAAATGACGTCATTTTACAGTCAAACAATGAAAAATATCATTATTTTTCACTGTTATTGTTCACTGTTTAAAACAGTGAAATACCAGTTTCATTTCACTGATATTTCTCAATACACCACCGGAAAGCATAAAATAAAGAACTGTAGAAATATGGACTGCTTTTGGAGCTTACCGTATTCCCACTTAATATTATAGCAATGATGAAACTCCACAAACATGTCATATGTCGCAAATAGTATTTGTGAAATATATAGATTCAAATAGCCTCTTGAACAAAGACTTTATTTTAACAAATTAATAAGCTCTCATGTTAGAATGACTTATATCATATTGTTTGTATTTTTCATGTCCATGCCGTTCAAGGTTCGAGCCAATTATCGTATTCGATGTCTTTGTATTTCAAAGTCGTGAATGAAGGCAATTAAAATCATAGGTCACCAATATACATGATTTTTATAAGATGATGTCGACTGGTCAATCGAAAACAAACAATTGCGTTGAATACAAGTAGACAACAGTTTGTTTAAATTCTTGTGATACAAAGGCAAAACAAATATTTTTTTAATAAACGGATCGGATATGTCAGTTAATACAAAAACAATATTTAATCAGACATTGTACGATATTTATTAGTGTTTCATACCATTCTTTAGCATAGTTTACATGATGGTGCATTTGCATATTATACATTGTTGACTTCATCGCCATTTATTTAGTTTAAATACCTTTTCAGAATTCGTTATTGTTTATTATGTCGCTGTAAACTGGTCTTTATCATGAGCCCTAGTGAAGGTATAAATTAAAACTATCTGACAAATTAATGTATCAAAGTACCAACAGCCAAAATTAACTAACATAATCGGTAGTGTTTAAACCTTCTTTTGATTTATTATCATTCACGTTCAGTAAAGGCTACAATATCTGTTGCAATATGGCAATACATATGTTTAAAAAGTTGAACAAATATCGAGACGATGCCAAAACAAATAACAAAGACTGACATTGCTAATTTATCTTCTTGAATGCGAAAAGCTGAGCGGATTTCACGCTGAGCGATATGTTGCCGGTTAAAATCTTGGCATATAAACTTTCGTCTCAAAACAATATTATATATTAACAGTGTGGTATGTTTTTCGTAATTTATCGTTTTTTCTTGTAAGCCTCTGTAAGATAAATACCATTTTATATATCATAACAGTTGGAAAAGCTCTCTCTGGTTTTCGTCTTTCCATTGCATTTCCCTCAAGCTGATTTAATTCACTGGTAATAAAGAATTACATTCTGAAAATCCTGAAAATCGTGTTTTATTTTCAATGATAACAGAGAATTTGACCTTTTAGCTAATATGTCAATCCGACGGATGTTCATTACGACATCATCGATTCTTTTTTTATATGTTGACTATATTCATATATTATAAAGGACCATGCCCATAGATATTACTTTATTACTTGCCTTTCTCCCACATACCAGAACAGAACAGAACAGAACATAAGTTTATTACGACTTGTACATAGTACATCGTCAGTCTTAACCTTGTAATTATACATACATCAACAGGTCATGTGAATAGGAAGTGATCATACAGTTATAAGTAATATACATTCAATCTAACGTAATGCATGCAAGTAGTTTGAGGAAAAAGAAAATAGCATTTTTACAAACTATTTATGTGGCAGGGTGGCTATCTAGTTATCAACATTTACGGAAATATACTAAATTAGAATTTGATTATCTTGCGCATAAAATGTGTATTATTATGTTAATAATAATAGTAAGGCATAGCACACATATTTTGCATATATAACATAGTTTCCATAAGGCATCAAATTAGACAATCAGACACGTCTGTTTTACATCTGTATGTAAAAAAATAAGAAAGAAAAAAGTAATACTTTTTTGTATTGAACAAAAGTTGGGCATGTAACATATAACATATGATTCAGTATGCTCACAGTAATACTATTAAGTAACGAATAGCTATCTGATTGATAGGATTACATACATACACAAAAAAAAAACAATCACATAAACAATCAAAGAAGCGAACCCGCGGAACAGAAGAAAAAATCAGCTGGTCGTATTATGTACAACATTCAATAAGGACTTTCTAGCGAAAAGAGCTTCTTTCGCAAAAACGGATAACTTAATAACGTCTTTTTTAGAACATGTTCTCATAAGGCTTATGAATTTATATACTGATGGTCGCTGGTAATAATATGATTTTATATATTTTTTCCTGATATCGTTATAACAAGGGCAGATTAACATAAAGTGGTATTCATCTTCTATATCACGTGAGTTACAACAACTGCAATACCTGTCTTCCCTTGCTATGCGATTATTAATGTACCTACCCGTTTGAATTCTTAATGGATGGCATGACATTCTTAATCTACAGAAATAAAATCTGAGGCTTTTAGGTAAGACATCTAAATATTTTTCATACTCGAACGATAATTTAAATTCTTTGTACAATATTAAAACTGGACTTTCAAGTGTTTGAAGCCAGTGTTGTATAAAGCAATCTAAGACTCTACATTTAAATTCAGTTAGAAATGTGTTTGTGTTAACATAGTGACCATTTTCAAACACGTAAGCGAACCCGTAATCGTTGAGCAGCTTTTTCACATTTGATACCCAATTTTTCTTGCCATTAATGCAATCTTTAAGAGCCTCATTATAAACAACACTAAGTATAATATTATCACTGTCTTTAATTTTAAACCAATATTTAATTATTCTAATGTATCTGTGTATATATAGAGGATATCTGCCCAGTTCACCATATACTGCAGCAGAACACGAATTGCTTTTTACTCGTAGTAATCTTTTACAAAATTTAAGGTGAATCCTTTCTAGTTCCTTAGATTTGGTGTAACCCCAAACTTCGCACGAATAGTTAAGTATTGGTGTTACAAATGCATCAAATAGTTGACAAAGGGTTTTTGGCAAAAGATCAAAGTCGTCGCATTTGCAAAATAGAACATTTAAAGCTTTCAAGGCCTTTCCATTGAGATGTTCAATGTTTTTACAGAAGTTTCCTGTGTAATTCAAAACAGTACCAAGGTAGTTGAAATCATCGACTACTTCTATTGGTTGGCTATTATAGGTCCATTTTTCGTTTGCTAATAACGCCCCACGTTTTCGGAAAACCATTATTTTAGTTTTTGATGTATTTACAGTAAGACCCCATGTGTTACAATATGAAAACAAAAGATCTAAATGTCGCTGGGTTTCCTCAGGAGTTTTACCTATAATAGCCATATCATCAGCAAACAACAACAAAATCAAAGTTAAATCATCAATACTTAAGCCGGCATCAATGTCACACTGCAAATATAACTCTAGATCTTCAACAAATAGTGAAAACAAAAGAGGAGACATCACCTCGCCTTGTCGTAAGCCAACAGCATAATTGAAATATTCAGAATAAGAAGAGCATACCTTAACACACGATTTAACTTTTTGGTACATATCTTTAACAATTCTAAGTAATTTTCCATCAATACCAGTTTTAAACATTTTTAACCACAGTGCATTTCTATAAATGGAATCAAAACACTTCATCATGTCAACGTAAATGACATAGAGCCTCTTATTTTCATTGAGGTATTTCTGAACAAGAGAATGTAAAATAAAAATTGGATCTACTGTGGAACGCCCTTTACGAAATCCGAACTGCGCATCCGAAATACTGTTATTGTCCGTACAAAACTTTTCAATGCGTTTATTTAGGACTGTAGTAAATAGTTTTGACAAACAACTCAAAAGTGTAATACCACGATAATTATTAACCTCGCTTTTGTCGCCTTTTTTTATGTAGTGGTATTATCAAGCCTTCCATCCAGCTTGCTGGGTAGTAACCTGAATTTAAAATACCGTTAAAAATATCACATAAATGACTGGCTAGAATATCAATACATTCCACGAAATACTCGTTTAATAATTGATCATTGCCCGGGGTTTTATTACGCTTGAGCAATTTAACTGCACAGCGTATTTCACTTACGGTAATAGGCTGGTCAAGTTCAGTGTTAAAACTAGATAAATTATTAAAATCATGTTGTCTACAAAAATATTCTGCTTCTTCGTTGTAACAATTAGATAAATCGTTACTTAAATTTGCAAAGTATTCTTTAAATGTATTAATAGAAATGCCAGCATTGTCAGATATTGGTTTACTTTTAAAATATTTCCAAAATTCTTTTGGTTTACATTTTTTCAGACGTTCAATTTCTTTCATTTTTGCCCTATAACTGTTATTTTTACATTTCCTTGTGGTTTTTTTATAAGTAGATTTGCGTTCCATTAAGAGTACCCTATTTGCGTTATTTTGGTCTGAATTAAAAAGGCGTAGTGCTTGCAAATACGATTCTCTCGCAGAGTTACAGGCATCATTAAACCAATCTGCGTTTTTTAAAACAGTATATTTGTGGAAAAAAGGCTTATTATTGACAAAATAGCACCTAGAAAACAATGGATTAGCCACGGATCTAACAATTTCAGAAAAATCTTCAACCGTTTATCAATAGAATCTCTACATGATACATCGATATTTTGAACAATATTGTTAAAACGTGGTAAGTGTCCAATAATGCCTGAACGAAAGAGCTCCTTGTTTTCATCACTCCACTTGCATTTAATTTCGTACTGTGGATTATCGTTCTGAACAGATTTTGGGCATGCTAATGAAAAACGCAACGGAGCGTGGTCACTCCATTCATTAAATGGATCAATAGTAAAATCATTGATAAGTGAAAAATGCCGTTCATTCATTAAAAGGTAATCAATAACAGAACAACCGTTATTCGAACAAAACGTGTAGTTACTAGTATTAAATATACGCCCGTTCGCAATACGCAGTGACGTAGATTTACACAGATCTATCAATTTAATACCGTTGCTATTTTGAACATTATCAACCGAGGCCCGTAAAGGGGTACAATCGGGATCATAGTCAGGATCATCTAATATATTATTTATACAATCAAAAGGGATAAAATCGCATTTATTACCAATCCTACTATTTAAATCACCACATAAAACTACACATCCAAGCGAATTAAATACAGAAATATCATGTTCAATTGTATCAAACAAATCAATATCAACAAAATTATTGGCCGGCGATTACCCCAAATATATGCACCGCATAAATAAACATCTTCAGCAGTATTAAAAAAAAGGTGATCTAATTTTATCCAAATAATAGTATCATGGTGATTTTTAATTATGTTAATGCCATCTTTCAGATGATCTTTATACAACAAAATAATGCCTCCGCTATTTCTTCTAGCTCTACGGTTTTGAAATTTTCTATAAAAATTGTGTGATTTATAACCATTTAAAGAAATTACGCTTTTATAGTTAGTCAATGATTCATACAAAAAGCCAATGTCAGAAGTAGCTAAAATGTTAACAAAGTCATGCGATTGCTGTTTCTCTTTAGAAAGTCCATGAACGTTCCATGAGAGGACTGAGAGCTCACCCTCGGCGTCCCCCTAGTCCCTTACCGGTTTACCGTCCTCATAGAGCGTATCGTACACCAGCCAAGCACGTTTGCCCTGTTCTCTCGCGTCCTTCATCTGCCTTACTAGTTTCCGGCGCTTATCAGATACAGCCTTGGGAAATTGTTCAAACATGGAAAAGTTGGTACCCTTGAGTTCTTTCCATTCCCGACGAACACGCTCGCGATCTTGGAAAAGGTAAATTTGGCGACCACATTTCTAATTTTTCCGGGTATACCTATATGTACGTCAGATTAATGGTGCCCTACCAACTTTACTACGTCAATTGATTAACCGAATTGCCTTTAAATGATATGTGTAAAAGTTATCCAATCAACAGGTGTACACGTTGAAATATGCCATATCGCCTCTTGTTTTCGTTCCATATGCATTCCACTAAATATGACTACAAAGGTCACAGTCAAAGTAACAAAAAAAGTATGTTTTGTGTCCTTTTTAGACTTCGAGTTTTAACATAAAAACACAAAAAGTACCCACATCAGGGTCCCTAACCAAGTCAATTTACGTTGGAGCTTGGATTAATTCTCTTTGTATTATTAGTTGCTTAGACCATAAACTACGATTACGCACTACTGCACGATATGTTCTATTTATAATGCAATACTATGGACTGTAAATAGGTCAATGCCGAATAAAAATAACTGATCCATTGAGCGAATATAAATGTATGTTTACATATTGCCTAGTCAATACTTCCGCTTTGCATAGCAACACGGCAAACGCATGTACAGTGGGAATTACTTAACTGTTGAGGCCAAAAGTGTATTCCTTATGCACACTTGAATTTGAGTTTGTATACATTTGTATTGGCGGCTAGGCATAATTTATAATATATTTAAAATCCAGTTTTGATATCAAGTAATAAGAGTGTCATTTTACAGCTTTTGAGCTAGGTGTATTGGCTGTATTCCGTGTCGTATATTTCGTTACTCAATCAAGGCCACAATTTCTTGTTAATATTATGTTAGCTGATTTCAGCCATGTCGTTGTGGTGTGTTTGTGGGCGCATGATAACATTAAGGAACGACAAATATACGCGCCTATAGGAGAATAATTTTGTTGGCGTGTAAGCGGGTTTCAAACGCAAAACAAAATGACTTCTATAGCATCTGCGAGATTTTTATTATATCGTATTTGAATGGCAATCACATATAAACCAGATACAAGATACAAAGTTGGCATTTATTCCCAGGTATAAACGTCAAAACATTAAAATACATTTAAAACCGACATAACTTAACACGTAACATTCAGAAAATATTTCACTGACAATAACCTCATACATACACATATATGGGAACAGTCACGTATCTTTTCAAATAAATGATACAACAGTTTTTGGTGTAGAAGTAAATTAAAATTGATTTGGAATTATACGTGTATATTACATATTTTATTAATTTAAAATTCATATATTTTATTCAATTAATTTAATTAACATTATGACATAATGTCCATGTACACGTCTGCAATCAGGATTTCTTTACGTTTATTTGCGCTTAACATTTATCTAACGATTCCAAGTTAATTATCTGTTTGTCATTCATGTCGAGTAAAACATGACGTTTTCGCCTTATTGTGCTGCAATATATAAAATTAAACAATTCACATTAGCAGTTAGTAAATAAGACGAAATCCCAAGAAGTATCCATTGTGTATGTGTTTGTGTTGGGCTTTTGTGGCGTGATTGTTTTGGTGATTGCTATTTTGCTTTTAATAAAAACCTCCTGGTGTTATAAGAGTGCAACAGAATTTGAGATTTGCTATTATGACGATTTTACAATCTACCCATTACTAAAACATGAATATTTTAGATTATAAAAAACATACATTTAATATTCGAGATGCTTACACGAAATTTTTGTCTTTGAGTTAAAAGTAAATTTGAAGATCTTTAAGAATTATGTGCTACAAATATAAGAGCATCTGAGCAATATGAGAATTTACATAATTGCACATAAAAGAACATTTTGTGACGTAAGTCATGAGAGAGTAGCCCACTCAAAATATCTATAAAAATGTGTTTAAACAAGTTCAAGATTTTCATTAGTCTTACACTCTCAATTCACACAGACGTTCAGAACTGGAAATTAAATCATAAACCATGTCATTGCTATATAATCATATGAAAACGTTTGTGTGTGCATATGTGTTGTATGTATGCAGACATTGCTATATTGCCGTTTGTGTCTTAGTATACAACTTAATAATATTGAAGATATAATGTAAATTGAATAGATCTTAAAGTGCAGTCAAAGCGCCTATAGATGTAAGAAAGCATTCAATCCATTTTAATGCCGAAATATATATACAAGAGTGAATAACATCACATTTGCTCAATACATGCACGCCTTACCTTTTTTAAGGCAACAGACGATTACTATCATTATAATTATTAAGACTATGATGGCTCCGATGACTATCCCATCAATTGCTCCACCGGACAGGCCTGTAGGAATAACACAGTGCAACACAAAACACTTTACATAAGTACTTTTTGTTGGAAAAACAACGATAACAGTAATATTGCATATTGGGTCATTTTATATGCTATGTCTTTATTTTATTTTTTACACAGATAATAAATATTACTGATGCTATACATGTTATGCATAATGCTTTTGGAAAAACCATCCATAATGCATTTGTATTGCCTGTTGAACTTATTGTATTTATTGCACTAGTACTGCTTGCAATGTTTGTAATAGTGTTGTTTGTAACAAAACTCTCATTTGTATGATTTGTAAGTGTAGGTGAAGACCCTGAAAGACAAATTTACTTATTGTAAAAATATTGCTGCCGTTTAATGATGGCATTCACAGATTAATAAGTATTCTAAAAAGCTAAAAAAGAGGAAACACAATTCTTAATCTTAATTTAAACCACTTATTAGATGGAGCCTAACAACTGTATCACTTATCAAGATGTATAAACAATACTTCGTTGCATTATGAAAACCTATGCTTTCTAGCCATTTCTCACAGGAGCTTGCGTTTGTGTTGGGGCTTGCGTGGTTTGTGCTTAAATAATAAACACGAACATAAATAAATTATTTATTTATAATTAATAATACAAATGTTAACAACATGTTTCTGCTGTGCAGCGAAATAAAAGTGAATACATTATGTTACCTTTGTTGCTATTGTTTCTTAAATATTTAAAAACAATCAAATTAATAAGCCACTAATTTTAAGTACCCCTATTTATTTACAACACATATTCGTGTTACCTTTTCCGTCGTTATAAAAACAATAATTAAGGAATTCTATTACGTTAAATTGTGTGTGTTGAACAATTTAGTTTGCTTCTATGTCAATATGATTGTTTTTGACGTTTTCATTTCAAGCGTTTTGCGAAATAACTATAAATTTACGTCACAAAACACAACTAGAAATGGCGCGGCCGCGGCCGACGCGTATCCCCACGCCGCATGTTGTTAGTAAAATAAGTGAAAATCTCTGACCCGGCATCACCCCAACCACCATAACTTTTGACCCAGGGGTCAGATCAAAATTACAAATAGTGCACTGTCGCACATATGCTCATAGCTACCATGTGTGTACGTTTCATGATTCTAGTGCTAATAATGTAGGAGGAGATAGTGCCCAGGACGGACGGAAGACGGACAGACGGCGGAGATAACCACATAATAATTGCATAAATGATCTGATTAACATTTCCAAAGATAAAATAATATTTACTTCAACTTGCATTCTCTATGAATAATTAACAGTCTATATACAAATTACCTGTCACGGCGATTGTTATTTCCTGCCTGGCTGTATTTTATTTCGCTACTGACAAGTAGATTGAACTTCATTTGTCACCGTTGTTTGTCAGTAAAAAAAGGGTTTAAGGATACGGGAAAATGAAGTTCCAGCACAGTCTCATTCCGCAATCAAAGTACTGACAGTACTGGTGTGACGATGCTTTTGAGAGGATGGATATAAAAGCATCAAGTTAAGTTTATCTACATCACCACAATCACCACAATTGTGTATGTTGGTACGAGAAAAAAAATTGGTACAAAAATTTTGCGAAAAAAAATTGGGTATGAAAACAAATTTGGGTACGAAAAAATATTTGGGAACAAAAAAATTGGGACCGAAAAAAATTTGGGTACGAACAAAAAATTGGGGATGAAAAAAAAATTGGGTACGAAAAAAAATTGGGTACCAAAAAAATTTGGGTACGAAAAATTTTAGGTACGGAACAAAAATTGGGGGAACGGGAAAGTAGTCCCTGTGGGGAACTTGACCCACATTCGCACATTTTCGGCCCTTTCCGTCAAACATCAGATAAGTTCCTCGAAGGCAATAGTATGAATACACATTTCGGAAGCGGTAATGCGGTCCTACCTACGCGCGTCAAAATGTAAGCGAAATATGTACACAAGTCTATCAGGAATGATTAAATTAACAAAGAAAATCGTGTATTGATGTAAGTTTTTGAAGAAATGTGCAGAAAATATATTAAACAAGAGCTGTGTTTGTGAAACACAATGCCTCCTGCTGCGCAGCTTTGAAGCCATATATTTTACCTTTGACCTTGAAGGATGACCTTGACCTATCACCACTCAAAATGTGCAGCTCCATGACAAACACATGCATGCCGAATATGGAGTTGCTATCTTCAATATTGCAAAATTTGACTTTTGACCTTGACCTTGAAGGATGACCTTGACCTTTCATCAATCAATATGTGCAGCTCTATGAGATACGCATGCACGCCAATATTGAAAAAGTTATGGCCAATGTTAAAGTTTTCGGACATACAGACAGACGCTTTATATTTGACATTTGACCTTGAAGGATGACCTTCACCTTCACCTTTTACAACTGAAAAAGTGCAGCTCCATGAGATGCACATGTATGCCAAATGTCAAGTTGCTATGTTCAATATTAAAAAAGTTATGGCCATTAAAGTTTTCGGACGGACGGACAGACTGACACACTGACTGACTGACTGACAGTTCAATTGATATAGGCCACCCTACCGGGGACATAAAAAGCAATGGCGATATTTTTCTCAGCCACATAATTGTTAATAGTTTGATATCACAAAATAAAAGTGAAAGTAGAACTGTCAAAAATGACAACCTGTCAACGTGTTGTTTTGCTGGCACGAGAGGGCAATTACACTCAATGTGTTCACATTTTGACCATAGGCTTTGTCAATGACCTTTATAGTATGGGTAGCTTTGATATTATTTATTGCTATCATGTAACTGCATGATTGTGTATATGTTTACAATACACAAAGCATAAATAATGATATAAACATACTGATTGAGCTTATAATAATCTGAGAACTATAGCCAGGTCAATTAAGGACTTAAAATACAATTTTGTGTCCTGATTTCATGAAGAAATGACCATGCATGTCCTAGATTTCAAAATCAAGGCCCTGGTGTGACACATTGGTAGCATTACCGTTAAACTGTTACCAGGCTTATGGAATTAGTTTTTATTGAACTATCTAAGGAAATCTAAATCAGGCACTGATTTTTCTTGTTTTAATACAGTCATAGATCAGTTGTGGCCTCTGGGTAATGACCAATTTTTGCTTACTTGTCACACCCTTAAAACTTTCCAGACGTCTATAATAGCAAATCTGGATTGAGTTGATCTTCAATGGTACATTTAAACTTTAGCTCTGTTACACGAGTGCTGGTAAAGTCCAGTCACATATTTAAATCTAGGCCATGTCAAAATCAAAGTGTCAAAGACAAATGAAAGATGCGTTCATTAATTATTGTCCAGTTGTTTACTACTGCTGTAATTTTTTATATATAATATGACTGATGAACATCATGTGAGAGAAAATTCACATTATCATTGTATATCAGGTTTATCAGATTTTTAGATAGCAAAGTATGCTAGCTTTCAATGTCGCTTCTGGGGATCAAACCCGTAGGGCTTTTAGGAAGATTCTGAAATTTTCGATCCTTCGAGAGCAACCAAACCAAAAATTAAGTCAAATATTGCCGACTTGGTTTTTTGAGTCGGTTCATGAGGGATAATGGAGCTTGATTGGTCATTGTCGGCTCTGGTACTACTTACATGTACCCCGGGTACTCTTAAGTATACTTACATGTACCCTGGGTACTCTAAGTATACTTACATGTACCCCAGGTACGGTAAATAAACGTCATTGTACTCGGTCCATATTAGACTGTACCCGAGTTGTATTCGCGCCCAAAATCCGATGTCGTAAAACGCGCAACCGATTATCTTAAACACACTTCTCTTCAAAAAAACACTGCATCAACATGCTTTTTGAGTATGTATTCCGATAATATAGAGGCCATTCTACAGAAAATTGACATAAATGTGTATATATAATTATTACAAAAAAAATAGTTGACAACGACTGATTTAGGGTTAAATTTCCCGGGTACATTTTAGTATATTTACCGTACCTGGGATACATGTAAGTATACTTAAGAGTACCCGGGGTACATGTACGTAGTACCCGAGCCGACAATGAACAATCGAGCGATACTGGAAGGTGCAACATCTCTCACGCCCCCTAGCATCGCCTTTAGCAGTATTCAATTCTCAACAGGAAAGTGCTGGAGTCATTGATCCCGAGGGACAAAAAAAACAATTGATTAATGTTCGAAATAAATAATTTGATTAATGACACTTCTAATATTTGAGCCAGGTCACAGGAAAAGCGCAGTCAAATCAGTATCCAATTAAATTATTTGTTATTGTCAGAAAAACGCTTTTAAGCAAACAGCTTTCAAGCGACTGCAGGCTGATCTAGATCCAAACTGGCCACAATCGCCTTAATGTCTCTTTTACTGTGACACAGTTCATTTAACTTTAAAATGATAAAAAGTACTAACACTAAGAAATAGTACAAACCAGTATAGAGTTTGAAATCAATGTTGAATTTAAGGACAGCTTGGTGATCTGCAAATCCCAGATGAAATGTTGATATCGGGTATCATAGTCATTCAATATGTCGCAAAATGCTCGAATACAATTTATAAAGCACAATGTGACTTATATTGATAACTAAAAATACCAGTATGCCAGTTTTGCCGTGTCAAGCTGTTGCGATCCAGAAAGTTCTTCATTCACATCGAGTATATATCCTTCGAATTCCAACTATTGTTGTCATAAGCGGAGATTTAGTGAATAAATAATTCATATATCCTAAATGACAGCTTCTTAATAGCGAAACAAGTAAGAAATTTTTGAATCGAGACTCTCATGGAGGCGGCCATTGTTGAATGTTGAAACACGAACGACAACTTTGCTAGGAGAATGTTACCAATGACGAGCAATCTCCTACGCAGTGGCGAATGCAAAAGGGAAGTAACTGAAAAATCGAGTTATCTCAATCGGACTGGCTCGGTCTTTTACATAGGTCGCCATTGTGAAAATGTTTGACATGGTTATCATACCTTGGACGATGCTGTTCCATCATCGTCAAAAACGGTCGGTAAAGGACTTGGATGAAACGTACATGAGCTGCCAGAGGATGAAGCTGTGAGAGTATTTTCAAAAACACTGCGCCCTATCGGCTAATGCAACCATACCGCAACACTCGCCGTTGAATTATTGCATGTCAATTTTAAAGGGGCCTTTTCACAGATTTTGGCATTTTTTTAACTTATTCATTAAATGCTTTATATTGATGAATGTAAACATTGGATCGTAAAAGCTCCAGTAAAAAATCAAGAAAAAAAAATAAAAAAGGAAAAGAACATTGCCCGGAGCAGGTTTCGAACCAGTGACCCCTGGAGTCCTGCCAGAGTCCTGAAGTAAAAACGCTTTAGCCTACTGAGCTATTCCGCCGACTACACATTTCTGACGTATTTTATACCTTATATAAGCAATCTTCGTAGTTTCACAAAATTTAACGACAAAAACAGAACTCTCCAAATTATTCAATCGTTTCGCGTTGCAACGCTTTATAATTTTTAGGTTTTAAAATCGTCAAAAGATGCATATAATGACTATATTA
Source organism: Dreissena polymorpha (assembly GCF_020536995.1). Lineage (NCBI taxonomy): Eukaryota > Metazoa > Mollusca > Bivalvia > Myida > Dreissenidae > Dreissena > Dreissena polymorpha. The sequence continues at coordinate 73,300,371 of NC_068360.1, read as the reverse complement.
GAGCATGGTTAATGTTCAGTATTACTGTTTCCTCACAAATATCATAACTAAAACGAAAACTTACGAATCTGAAACAACTTTTTTCAATTTTGTCAATTTACCAAAGCGTGAAAAGATCCCTTTAAGGCATCATTCTCAACCACCGATGTCGAATTAATCCCTAATATGGGATCTTGTGCACCTTGTATAAAAATAACAACAACTTAATATTATATTAAGTTCAAATGAAATTTATTATTAAAGAGTATATTAATATGATATTACATTATATTTTATTAACAATGTTAATGAATCAACCATATTTAGGTTAACGCTTCCGGAAATTGTGTGAAGAGGCATATTGACAGCTTAAAGAGGGTGATATTTGCCTTTCTTTGCATTAATCGTTTTTTAATGTCTTGTTTTATAAACGCTTAATGAAGCAGTTTACATTTATCGCATAAAAGGTTGTTATCAATACACGTATCGCGAGCATGCCAGAATCATAAGCTGTAATTAAATCATCAATAAGAATTGTACATCATTCAGCGCTCTCTACAGTGGGGTTAGGGATTTTGTTCCGGGATTAATCTCTTTAGAATCCCTATAAAATAACCCTCATTCGTCCGATTTTTAGGGATTAATCCGTTTTTCACTCCGTTTCATCCGAATTTATCTGTATTAAACTTTGTCCAGTGGTTTTTATGGATAAATTGCAGTGAGTTAAGCCCTATAAGGAATGAATTCATCGCAAGAGATGAATTAAGCCCTAAAAGGGATGAATTCATCGCAACTCAGCGCAAGCGATGAATTCATCTCTTTAAGCGATTAATTAATCTCTACACATGCGCAGTCGATGTCAACGGGGAATACGGATGAAAATGCGGAGTTAATCACTGCCGTAAACGAGTAGGCGGGGCGTAGACAACTATTTTTAAATGAGGTTTAAATTGTGTCGGTTTTATGCATACTACAATTTATTAATTGTTCACCAGTGCACATTACTTAAGGTTTCATTTGCCATCACGCACTGGTCTATTTGGATCAATTATTTCTTTGGCGAACACCCGGGCAGCACGGTACAAGTTGGATTATACTTAATATGTGCCGTGCTGCAACAAAGATTGGTGTCATTGCGGCGACCTATATTTCAGTCAAGTGATAAAGATGACGCGATTAAGTTTGCTATCGCCGGTCGACCGGCGAGAACCGGGATGATTCATAGAAAATATGTAACGCGGTTACACTATTTCCCGGTGCCGCCCCGGTTGAGGCCGGTCAACAGCCTGGCAGAGTCACGGTCAACCCCGGACTGGCTACATTTAATCCCGGTGGAGCCCCGGCAGAGCCCCGGTTGTCGCCGGTTATGCCCCGGTTGAGCCCCGGTGAAAGCCGGCAGCGTCCCGGCAGAGCCACGGCAGCGTCACGGCTGAGCCCCGGTATACCGTAACTCCGCCGGCGCTCACCGGGGCTATACCGGCATAAGACCCCGTCAAAGCTACGGTAACGCCCCGGTTTAACCCCGGTCGTCGCCGGTAATACCCTGGTGGGGCCCCGGTGAATGCCGGTGGCGTCCAGGCAGAGCGCCGGTTAACTTATGTACCGTAGCTATACCAGGACTATGCCGGCATACACCGGGGCGTTGCCGTAGCTATGCCGGGGCCTGAATGGCCCCGGTGGAGCTACGAGGCCATCCTGTTTGTTCCCGTTGCCACGCCGGTCGTTCCCGGTCCTTCCCGGAGACTCCCGGCTCATCCCGAAGGTATTGAACATTTTAATACTTTCCCGTTGAAGCCCCGGTTCATCCCGGTAGAGCCCCTGTTCATCCCGGTAGATGCCGGATCACGCACCGGGGCTCCGCCGGCGTCATATTGAGACTGGGCCTTTACGGTTTGAATAAAATGATCACCGCCGATGCCCAAAGTGCCACAGGACGCCCCCAACGCCCATCAATCTATTATCACGTTGAGTTGCTTAAATATGATAAATTTACTATTGTGAAACATAATTAGTTTAAAGAAGCCGCTATTATCTGCAAGATTCATCCACCACCACCAATGAAGAGAAGTGTACATGACTTCCCGTACACCCCATACAATAATCGGAAATAATGAATGATTCAGGTAAAACCGCGAGCGGGTTTACAACAAGCGTTTGTACAACTTAACATACGACGCTCAGACAGGAAAGCTAAATTTGACAATAATGAATATTACACGTTCATCTGTCGGCAATTATTCATGTTCCATCCCTTATACAACGAACATGTCATCGATGACTTTAGAATACTCAGGTATATGTTTTTAAATTAAATATAAGAGTAGATGTTTTAAGTCTCATTATTTGCAAACATAACACATCGGTATTTATCATTTACCTTTGGCTTATAAATCTTAGTGTAAATACGTACAACTATGTAGAACATAGAAAAACTATATGAATCCTAGACTGAAATTATGTATTTGTTAATTACCTATAGTTCCGGTTACATTTGTAACACTGACACCGCTATACCGACAATTTCCGTGTTACAAAACGTTACCACCAGCGTCATTAAATGCATATCTTCCGAGGGCCGCCCAAGACCCTCCATTACTTGGTATTTAGATAAAAACTCACCGTCGGATGACAGTAATGATGCAAATATAATATCAAGTAATAGAAGTGCAACAACAGGAGACGTAACGACCAGTACTCTTACAATTATCCCTACAGTTGAAGATCACGGTGCAAATATATATTGCAAAGTCACAAATGGATACGGGCAAATTATATCCAACGCGAGACTCAATATCAATGTGTTAGGTAAGAGGATTGTTTTAAACTGACTGATTTAATCAAATTTCACTCTTACTGGTTATTACTCTTTCAATATTGTAAGATGCACTTTTCAGTTCTATATACCATTTAAAACGTGTATCATCAGTATTGTATATTAAAACATTAATTTTGTTTTTTTGAAGTTTTCCCATCAAGGCCGACATTTCTGCACAAGTCGGTTGTTATAAACGACAACATTCCTGTGATACTAAACAGGTCTGTGCCGCTCGAATGTAACTCCTCTGGAAATCCAACGCCAAACATTTCATGGGTTTTATCTAATGGTTCCGTGATGAACAACAAATATATTGAATTGAAATGGGAGAATAAAGTAAACACAGACAGGATCACCTGCAGAGCCACAAGTGTTATGCAGCCAACATATGGAACTATGACAACACATTATAATACAACTGATTTACATTTTATGTAAGTATAGTTAGCTCTTATTAATGTTTAACACATAAATGCATTACCAGTGATTAAATTGTTACCGTCTAAGTGTAATTCTCTTGATGAGATGACTTATTCACTAAAAATAATCAACTAAATATTAAATGACGTTTGCCCTTCAGGTATCATGTTCAAGTACATTATTTTATTTGTTAAGAGTATGTTTCTGATTTTGCATTAGTAAAAATGTTGTATCTATCATATCGAGTTTGATTGTGATTTTGTTCTTTGATCACATTATATGCCGTATGTTGTTTTATTTACACGAGTCTTATAATACTTTTACTAAATTATAAAACAAAATAAAACTTTCTAATTCATTACCTATTTTTGTGTGAATAAATCATAGTTCAGTTGACTGTGTATTATCACTATGTTGTCATTTTAATAGCGTTACTAAACTAGTGATTGACCTGTTAGCAATCGAAAATCGATGTTGCTTGTCATTGAAAATGGATTTCCATTGTAGTTGATAGGCAAAAATGAAAATCGATGTCAGTTAGAATCGATTTTTGATTGCAAAAATGTTTTGTGAACGTGAGGCCTGAAGTAACAAATAAAATGAGTACTGTATAAAATTATACTTTATTGATTTGTAAAAACAAACATAAAGAAATTAAGATAATTATTATACTGCTTTTTGCTTAAATATGTAAACATGTATATTCTATCAATATATATAATATTTGAAAAGTAATCCAATACAATTTCTCATCTATTATTTGAAACCCTATCCATTTTTTTATGAATTTTAATTCAATAACTTGTAGTTAGGCATTTTCAAACATAATTATTAATTGAACAGCACGCTTTATGTTAATGTCTTTAATAGGACATACGAATTTACTGCTACCTGCATGATGTGTTAAACTTTTTATAGTATCTATACCATGGACAGCCACCTTGAAAAAAATACGTTTCTTCACAGATTCACCGTCAATCCCAACCTGTTCAATCGGAGATAAATTGATAAAAGTAAACACAATACGGGCGATAAAAAATGAACCACTGAATATTAATTGTACTAGCAAGAGCAACCCTCCTCCCACGAGCTATTCGTGGACACTGCCAGACTTATTAAAATAGGATGGACAACAACTCACAATACCACGCGTACTGTTGGAGGGTCCTTACACACTTGATGTCAATAACGTTATAAACTCAACATTTGCACCACAAGTCACAATTGGGCATGTAAATTCGATCTTTACACTTGACATATTAAGTAAGTTACAGCGTTAATATTTTGTTAATCTATATTGGAATAGCAGTTAATTCATATGATATGTATAGAACGATAGATTTACATCCGTTGAGTCTCATTGTAAATAAACGTACTTGGGTTAGCTAATATATTCTGAACTATAGCTTTCATGCATATAAAGATTCTTAAATGCGATAAACTGGCTGTACAATTGATCGTTCCAGTTCCTTTTGTTGTACACAATATTGAGAATAAAACAGTTTTGAGAAACCAGACATTGTCTGTTACGTGCCCTGTCACTCTTGGGTATCCGCCTGATGCGAGGTTTACATGGATACACGTGAATACATCTCGCACTGTTGGACGAGAGCATAGACTTGCGTTGCAAAACATTCAGACCAATGACGAGGGCTTTTATAAATGCAAAGTAAACAACACAATGACACCTACTGGATGTTGTGTACTTCCAGCATACGGTGAAACCATGTTTTACGTTGATGTACAATGTATGTGAATAGTAATTACGTATATGCATGCACTCATTGCTTCAAAATAGCATTATTTATTTGTGTCGGTGCTTAAATTTATACTTTTTTCGATGTTAACAAGGTAATTGATCCGACCAAAAACGAGTCAATAACAGCATGTTTGATTTACAGTTGTCGCTCTTACTCTAATTACATTTGTATGCTGAACCAAGACAAATATTTGCATAGTTGTAATGTATACTTGTTAACATTTAACATAGCTCATGCCATTTATCTTGCGAGAGTTTAAGCAAAATACGACAAATAAAAACATTAATGTTGCCTGTAAACGGAAAACTCGAATCAGTTTACAACAACGCTAATTCTTGACAATAGAATTCTTACATGTGCAGCAGCAACGCAAGAGCCAGAATGATACCAAGCAACGGCTCCCTAACGCATATTAGTATAAAGAGTAAGCAATATACGTCATCTTGCGAAAATATAAGTCAAAAACGTCCAGTGTATCTCGTTAAAGATAACCATACACTATGTAATACATAATGAAACATATCGCTTGAACTATAGAGTGCAATATCAGCAAAGAAGTAATGAAAACCTTATGCCATACATTTGATATGTGTTTAAAAAAAAAAATTTACTTGTATATAACATTTTAACTATTTATGTTCACGTTATTGTTGTATTCGATGTCTTTGTATTTCAACCTTACAAGCCTTATTGGGTAACGCAAAAACAATCGTTTCTTTACCTTTAGTAATACGACAATAGAACATCGACTTTACGGGTAGATACACAACACGCTATCCTCCAAATATTATTTTTACTTATGAACAAGGAAAGGAAATAAGTACCAACGGAACTGAGTACCATATACTACAGATATGTTATGTGAATTCTTGTAAATTACGAGGTGAAGACATATTGATTACTGAATACAAATGATGATGTATTAAAGAACTAGCTGTGTTGGAGACGTTGATATATCTTTGTATCATTCAGTTGAACAAATTGTACAAATTGTCAATTCTAGTATGTTCCATTCGTCGGATGAAAAAAACTGTTTGTTATAGTATAATATATAGGTCAAAAACGAAAATACAGCTTATGAGAATTCTCATAAGTATATATGTACTCCAAGTGTTTATATTCTGCTATATGACATAAGCTCAGTGCATTATTTAATTTTTAAATTAACTTCAAGTGTGTCTGACATTAGCTTATAAAATATTCCCTACAAGCCGGTCTAACAATGAAACAGACCAAAAAAACAGGATATATCGTCAACCGATGGACTGAAAAGGCCACATACGTTGGTCAATATGCTACTACAACTGAACGGGTGTGCCGGTGATTGTTAATAGTGATAATAGTCGGTATATACAAAACAAAGAGCAGCGAGATCACAAATTGCAAACCTAGCCCAAAGTTAATCACAAAAATTACATGTGTGAAGAAGATTAACCACATGGCATCGTAATTTAAGTTGGAAAATAATACATTGATTAGAATTAATAACTAGAATTAATAACTACTCATATTTGTGTCATGAGGATATAGGATAAGGCACGTATAAATTAACTCTCGTGCTAACTGAGAATTGTAAAGCACATATTTTGTAATGTTTTATCGATAAACTAAGCCTTGTTGGGATAAAATATAGATCTATAGAAATAAGGACTGCTTTTGGAGCTTAGTGTATTCCCACTTCATACTATAGCAATGATGAAACTTCACAAGCATGTAACATGTGCAAATAGTATCTAAGAGATATAAAGATTCAAATAGTGTCTTGCAAAAATAATGCATTAAAAACATTTAACATTTTAAAATGTTAGAAAGGCGCATTTTTGTATTTGTCATGCCCATGCTGTTCAAGCTTCAAGGAAAATGTATTCGATATCTTTGTATTTCAAAGTCGTCAAGAAAGGCAGTTGAAAATAAGTCATCAGTGTACATAAGTTTGATGAGATGCTGTTGACTGGTCAATGAACTGGTGCGTTGAAAACCAGTTACAACAGTTAAAATTGTTTTGTTGCAAAGGCGACAAAGATAAACTGATGTCGGTTCATACAAAATCAACATTTAATCAGAAAGTAAATCACATTAATTATTGTTGCATAGCGTTCTTCAGCATAGTTCACATGATGTTGCATTTACATATTGTTATATTGTTATATAAAATTTGTATGCTATGTATTTTGTAATTAATCATTAGGTCTGTATAAGCCTCTGTCAGAAAAATACCATTTATATATCAAAACAGTTGGACAAGCTCTCTTTGTTGTTCGTTTTTCGAATCCAGGTTCCTTTTGCTTCATTAATAAACTAGTTATAAATCAGAATATAGTTTGAAAATCCTGAGTAGGTGTTGATGTGTAATGTACAATGAGTACAGAGTACTTTGAACTTCAGGCTAATCTGTCAATCCGTCGGACGTTTATAGCGACATCATTGTTGTTGTTTTTTTTAATATATTGATCATTTTCATATAAAAAATAACAGGGCCATGCACATAGATATTCACTTGCATTTCTACCAAATAATGTGTACGTCAAATTAATGGTGCCATGTAATGAACGGTATACAACTTAACTACTTCGATTAATTAACCGAATGGCCTTTAAATGGTATGTATAAATTGTAATTTACCCAATTAACAGATTTAATATGTTTAAATATGCAATAAAGTCTATTGTGTTCGTTCCATATTTATTCCAATAAATATGCCTACACAAAGATAACAGTAAAGTAACACTAACAAAGTATGTATTTGTGAATAAGTCCTTTTTAGACTTCAAGTGTTTTCATAAAACAAAACTATTACGCAAATAAGGGGTCCTAACCAAGTCAAATTACGTTTTAGCATGGATTATTTCTCGTTGTATGTTTAATTGTTAAGACCATAAACTGCGTGTACGCTACTGCACGATATGATCTATTTATAATACAATACTATGGACTATAAATAGATCAATGCCGAATAAAACAAAAGCTGATATAGTTTACTACGCGAACATGAATGCATGTATACATGTTGTCTAGTAAATACTTCCTATTTGCTTAGCAACATGGCACACGCATGTACAGTGGGAATTGCTAAACTGTTAAGGCCACAAGAGTATTACTAATGCATACTTAAATGGGGGTTCGTAGATTGAATAATTCGACATAGTTGTATTGTCGACTAAGTATACTTTATAATTCATTTAAAATCAATGTTTGATAACAAGTAATAAGAGTGGCCTTTAAAAGCTATTGATCTATGTGTATGGGCTATATTCCGTGTCGTATGCTGCATTATTCCATTGAGGCTACAATGTTTACCATAATGTTAGCTGATTTCAGCCATGTCGTTATGGTGTGTTTGTGGTTGCACAGGGCACCAGCTTGATAACATAAAAGAACGAAAAATATACGCGTCGATACGAGAATAATTTCGTTGGTGTGTACGCGGGTTTGAAAGGCGACAGAAAACGACTATTATAACATCTGCGTTTGTTTTTATTTTTATCGTATTTGAAGGGCTCTTTTATCAATATAAACAAGATACAGGATACAAATATGGCACTTAGTTCAATGTATAAACGTAAAAACATAAACATACATTTAAAAACGAAGCAACTTAAACACGTAACATTCAAAAACTATTTCACTAACAATGACTTCAAACATACACAATCATAAATGGGAACAGTCACGTATCTTCAAATTAATGATTAAACAGGATTTCATGTAGAACTATATAAACATAGATTTTGATTAATGAGTTAATAATACGTATTTATTATTTCAAAATTCATATGTTTTATGTAATTAATTTTATTAACATTATTTCATATTAATAAATGCCAATGTGCACGTATGTATTCAGGATTATCTAACGTCATTTATCTAACGATTCCAAGTTAATAATCTGTTCGTCATTCGAGCCGAGTAAAAGATGACGATTTCGTCTTACTTCTCTGTAATATATAAGATAAAATTCTCTTTAGTATATATCAAAAGGCGAAATTCCAAGAAATATCAATTTGTATATGTGTTTGTGTTGCGCTTGTATGGCTTTTGTGGCGTGATTGTTATGTAATTGCTAAATTGCTTTCAATAAAGACCTCCTGCTGTTGATAAGAGTGCAACCGGATTAGTGATTTGCTAATATGACGATATTACCATGTACAAAACACTGAGACATAAATACTTCAGTTTATGAAAAACATAGATTTTCGCAACAGATGCTAGATGCTAACATGAAGTTTTTTGAGTTTAAAGTATTTGAAGATCTCAACGAACAATTTGCTAAATATTCAAAAGTATCTTAGCAATTTGAACTATTGCGCAATTGCACATACAAAAGCAGTTTGTGTCGTAAGTCGTGAAAGTGTTATCCACTCTAAATATAAATTAAACGGTGTTTAAACAATTTCAAGAGTTTCATAAGTCTTACACTCTTACGACATTGAGAATTTCAGAAATGGAGATGAAATCATATATTATATCACTGCAATATGTTCATAATCAATTTATATGCATGTTTGGTATGTATAAAGATATTGCTATATTCTCGATTGTGTCTCAGCATACAGCTTATCAATTTTGGAAATATAATTTAAATGGAGTCAATTTAAAGTCCAGACAATTGCCTTATAATATAACTAATCGTTCACTCGATTTTAATGCAACACTATATATTTAGGTGTGAATTACATCACATATGGTTAATATATTTACGTCTTATATATAATAAACCGATTTACCTTTTTTTAAGAAACAGACGATTACTATTATTATGATAATCAATACTACGATGGCTGCAACAACAATCCCAGCAATTGCTCCATCGGACAGGCCTGTAGGTATAACACAGTGCAACAAAGAACATTCTTTATAAATAAATTAAAAAAACGATTACAGTAATATTGTATGATGGGTCATTTTATGTTTTATGTCTTTATTTTCTTTTTACACAAATAATAAATATGACTGATGCAACACATGTTATGCATAATGCTATTGGAACAACAATCCATAATGCATTTGTATTGCCTATTGAAGGTATTGTATGTATTGCACTAGTACTGCTTGCACTGTTTGTATTAGTGTTGTTTGTAACAATACCCTCAGTTGTATGATGTGTAAGTGAAGGTGATGATCCTGAAAGACAAATGAACTTATTGTAAAAATATTGCTGCCGTTTAATGATGGCATCCACAGGTTAATAAGTATTATAAAAAGCTAAACAAGAGGAAACAAAATTCTTAATCTTAATTTAAACCACTAATTAAATGAAGCCTAACAACTGTATCACTTATCAAGATGTATAGACAATACTTCGTTGCATAATGAAAACCTATGCTTTCTTACCATTGCTCACAGGAGCTTGCGTTGGTGTTGGGGCTTGCGTTGTTTGTGCTGAAATAATAAACACGAACATAAACTAATTATTTATTTATAATTTATAATAAACATTTTAACAACGTGTTTCGGTTGTACAGCGAAATAAACATGAATACATTATGTCACCTGTGTCGCTATTGTTTCTTACATATTTAAAAACAATCAAATTAATGAGCCTCTAATTTTAAGTACCCGTATTTATTTACAACACATATTTGTGTTACCTTTACCGTCGTTATAAAAACTATTATTAAGGAATTATATTACTTTAAAATGTGTGTATTGAACAATTATGAAAGTTTGCTTCTCTGTCAATAGGATTATTTTTGACGTTTTCATTGGAAGCGTGTTGTGAAATAACAATAAAGGTACGTCACAAAACACAATAATTACATAAAGGATCTGATTTACATTTCCAAAGATAAAAGAATATTTACTTCAACTTGCATTCTCTATGAATAATTATCAGTGTATATGCAAAATACCTGTCACGGCGATTGTTATTTCCTGGCTGTATTTTGTTACACTACTGACAGATACAGAGCATTTCCATTTGTCACCGTTGTTTGTCAGTGACAAGGGTTTGAGAATACAGGAAAATGTGGTTCCAGTACAGACACATTCAGCAAAAACGGTCGGTAATGGACTCGGTACAAGCCCACATGAGCTGCCTGAGGATGAAGCTGTGAGAGTATCTGTAAAAACACTGTCTACCATCGGCTTACGCAACCATGTCGCAAGAGTGGCCGTTGAATGAGTGCACGTCAATTTTAAAGCATCGTTCTCAACCACCGATGTTGAATTAGACACCAATACGGGATCTTGGGCACCTTTAACCAAAAACTTTATATTAGATTAAATTATAATGCAAAATATTATCATGATGTATATTAAAATTATAATAAAAAGGTCTATTAATCAATATCAATTGTATTTATACTTTTCGCAATTGATTTAAGGCGCAAATTGGCAGCTTATATGTTATTATGATTTTTTACCGTTAATTTGTATTAATTTTCTTAACACAGGTATTGTTCCTAAACGCTCAATAAAGCAGTATACATTTATTACATTTTTTTAATTCTCTATACGCTTCTCGCTGGCGCGCAAAAATCATTAGCTGTGATAAAATCGTTATATAAGAAATGTACATAAATCACCGCTTTTACATGCGAATCACCGATAACTCTACTGCAGTGTGGTAAAGTTATAATTTAAGTGCGCGACCTTTCAGATGTGAATTCAATTCTCTCTGAAACTTTAATGGGAAACTATTTTAAGCAATAATGTTAACATATTTAGTGTAATTCTGTGAAAATCTATATATGCTTGCAAGTTGCAGCTCGATAAATATTTATGCGAAAAGTGAACTGTGTGTCTATATTTCGGGAAAAGACCATGTTTATGTCACTTTTATGATCGGAAAGCCCCTTACTATGGTACATTCAGTTCAGATGCACATTATGACGTTTAATTACAATACATTAAACTTCGTTTATTATTAAAATTTTACCTGTATGTCCCAACATAACACAAAACAAAATCGCCCATTGATACATGTCTGCCATTCACGAAACAACGCACGGCGAAACATACCAGTTACGCAAAAGCAAGTTACATAAACTAAACCTGAACGGTATAGAAAATCCTCGCATCGGATGCCACTCCTATCACGAGTAATCTTTCGAGATCCAGATAAAGTTTCAATTTGAAACTATGTTTAACTTATTAAAATATGGATACAATAGACATGATTTTTTATGTTTTTCTATACTTTATTTAGTAATAATTCAGACAAATACTAGTATTAAATACTATCATATAAACTTATCATATAAACGGTATATTCCGATGTCTTTAGTAGTAGTAGTAGTAGTAGTAGTAGTAGTAGTAGTAGTAGTAGTAGTAGTAGTAGTAGTAGTAGTAGTAGTAGTAGTAGTAGTAGTAGTAGTAGTAGTAGTAGTAGTAGTTGTAGTAGTAGTAGTAGTAGTAGTAGTAGTAGTAGTAGTTGTAGTAGTAGCAGTAGTAGTAGTAGTAGTAGTAGTAGTAGTAGTAGTAGTAGTAGTAGTAGTAGTAGTAGTAGTAGTAGTAGTAGTAGTAGAAGTAGTAGTCGTAGTAGTAGTAGTAGTAGTAGTAGTAGTAGTAGTAGTAGTAGTAGTAGTAGTAGTAGTAGTAGTAGTAGTAGTAGTAGTAGTAGTAGTAGTAGTAGTAGTAGTAGTAGTAGTAGTAGTAGTAGTAGTAGTAGTAGTAGTAGTAGTAGTAGTAGTAGTAGTAGTAGTAGTAGTAGTAGTAGTAGTAGTAGTAGTAGTAGTAGTAGTAGTAGTAGTAGTAGTAGTAGTAGAAGTAGTAGTAGTAGAAGTAGTAGTAGTAGTAGTAGTAGTAGTAGTAGTAGTAGTAGTAGTAGTAGTAGTAGTAGTAGTAGTAGTTGTTGTTGTTGTTGTTGTTGTTGTTGTATTATTATTTCTATTATTATTATGATTGTTATTATTATTTTTATTTTTATTGTTATTATCGACCACGCAGTTCTAATAATACTCGTAACGTGTTATTTAAATCCCGACTTTTCTCTAAATCATTTGCACAATCAACTATAAATACTTTTTCGAAGTAAAAAAAAAATAAGCTTAGTCTCTTGCTGCATTCAAATCAATTTTAGATAAAGAGAAAACAAAAGTTCATTTGCATTATTATTATCATTGGGATAGAACGATGAATACACGGAAACATTGTAGCAACCTTATGGGTCATTTGTACACGACAAATATCTTGTATAAGCCTGATTGCCGATGTTCCGAAATCGAAGAAACTATTTGGTTACGCGTCGTATCTATCTTGATAAAGGAACAATTCTATTTGATAATGGGTCTGCCTTACTATACATCACATTGTACCCTCCCCCCTCCCATACTTCTCCGTTCTTAGAGACGAATCAAAATATTAAAAAAAATCAGCAATAAATAAACATGTTTAAGTCTTTAATTACGACCGTCATCGATTTAAGCGTATTACGTTTCAGCCACATACCTATTTCTCTGTCGTCGTCATGTCTAGCAACCCTGTCACTGATTTTCTCATTTTTATAGTAAACCTTGTCAATCTCTTCTAAAGCTAATGCAAAATTTTCCACGTAGTTCATGTTTGCTTATTGAAGTATGTTCATTACCTAATTATATATACATTTAATACATAATCATAAACGCTTAAATTGTGCGCAACTTTTTGATTTTTTTTACTATTGAAATCTTTTCCGGACACCGGTATTTTTTGCAATACGCTGTAGTTCTACAGCCTTAATTGTATACAATTAACTGAGCCATTTTATACCTTTTCTTTACAGACGAAAGACCTAGTATAAGACAAAATATTAATTCTCAATTTTGCGAAATAAAAACAGTGACTTAGTTTTAAGCAACAGGCCTATTAATTATTTGGTAACTGTGTCTGAATGTTCTGAGGTGCTTGCGTGTGTATTTAATTATTAAAAAAACTGTTTCTTTTTTTCTTTTTTTTCCTTTTCGAATTCTACGATAATGTTCACATTCTGTGTTAACACCATTCCTAGAAAACGTCTGGTGCGTTATTATGGTATTCATTTTAAAGCTTTTTTACTCAACAGTGGTAAACAAAATAAACGATTATTCCGTGTATAACCGCATGTATTTCGTCGGGAGTAAAAAGTCAGTCTGTCGAGAGTACAAACGCTAATGCATACATAGTTAAGGAATTTGTGAGCGTAGTTCCTAACTGTCGTAGTTGTCTTTAAATTACGACGCAAATGTAAGTTATTTTACAAATTATTCGCGAACACTTTTATTTAGTAAATTATAATCCCAATTGTTTTTGTTTTTTGCATGTGTGTCATAATGTTTTAACCAAATGAGCTCCCTGTACTGCGTATGGGATTTTTTGTTTTGATACCATTTTTATCGTTGTTATGTTTATCTAAAAGCATTTGGTCTTTTAACATGAGTATTTTAGATTATAATTATTGTTATTATTAGAAATATAAGTAGCATTGGTAGTAAAAGTAGAAGAAGAAGAAGGAGAAGAAGAAGAAGAAGAAGACAAAGTAGTAGTAGACGTAGTAGTAGTAGCAGTAGTAGTAGTAGAAGTAGTAGTAGTAGTAGTAGTAGTAGTAGTAGTAGTAGTAGTAGTAGTAGTAGTAGTAGTAGTAGTAGTAGTAGTAGTAGTAGTAGTAGTAGTAGTAGTAGTAGTAGTAGTAGTAGTAGTAGTAGTAGTAGTAGTAGTAGTAGTAGTAGTAGTAGTAGTAGTAGTAGTAGTAGTAGTAGTAGTAGTAGTAGTAGTAGTTGCAGTAGTAGTAGTAGAAGTAGTAGAAGCAGTAGTAGTAGAAGTAGTAGTAGTAGTAGTAGTAGTAGTAGTAGTAGTAGTAGTAGTAGTAGCAGTAGCAGTAGTAGTAGTAGTAGTAGTAGTAGTAGTAGTAGTAGTAGTAGTAGTAGTAGTAGTAGTAGAAGTAGTAGTAGTAGTAGTAGTAGTAGTAGTAGTAGTAGCAGTAGCAACAGCAGTAGTAGTAGTAGTTGTAGTAGTAGTAACAGCAGTATTAGTAAGTAGAAGTATTAGTAGTAGTAGTAGTAGTAGTAGTAGTAGTAGTAGTAGTAGTTGTAGTAGTAGTAGTAGTAGTAGTAGTAGTAGTAGTAGTAGTAGTAGTAGTAGTAGTAGTAGTAGTAGTGGTAGTAGTAGTAGTAGTAGTAGTGGTTGTAGTAGTAGTAGTAGTAGTAGTAATAGTAGTAGTAGAAGTAGTAGTAGTAGTAGTAGTAGTAGTAGTAGTAGTAGTAGTAGTAGTAGTAGTAGTAGTTGTAGTAGTAGTAGTAGTAGTAGTAATTGTAGAAGTAGAAGATGTAGTTGTTGTAGTGGTAGTTGTGGTAGTTGTTGTAGTAATTGTTGTTGAGGCTTCAGTTTTTGTTTAGTATTTCGTTGTAGTAGCAGAAGCAGAAACAGTAGTAACAGTCAATCTCATAATAATGTTTGTGGAGTTTTTTATTTTATGCTTTCCGGTGGTTTATAGAGAAATATCAGTGAATTAAAACTGATAATTTCACTGTTTTAAACAATGAAAATTATCAGTGAAAATTATCGATAATTTTCACTGTTTACTGTAAAATGACGTCATTTTTTTGACGAAATGACGTCATTATCCCAGCGAAATTCTTTAGTTAAACTCTTTAACAATGTATATAAACTGTGAAAAAAAAGCATAAAATAAAAAGAAAATGTGTTCGATTTGGTGGAATATTGATTTTAATTCACTCGTGATCATAGAAAATATATTTTTTCACTCGTGGCTGCGCCACTCGTGAAAATAATATTTTCTATGATCACTCGTGAATTAAAATCGATAATCCACCGAATCCAACAAATTTCCTCTATATTATTTTTAATTTTATATGGTTACTTTTAGTTGAATTGCTACGGAAAATAAGTTATTAGATTTTGTGTCTATGAACTGTTCGATTTAGCGGCATGGCCTCTCCTTTGAACAGATTGTATTCTCCTCTTATTGACGTATTATGTACATGTGCACGTGTAATATAATTTTTATACACAGTATTCACTTTGATAAAACTGTTACGCGGGGCTCAACATGAGACATTCGTTACTGACAATAGCGATGTGGTTGGCATATTCAAGATATGTTAAAGGTTCGTAAACATAATTAGCAAACTACCTATTTATGTAACTATTCTTTTGGATTAGCAGTTGTTATGTTTTCGTCTAGCAGATGATCTCGCCGTTTGTTTGATTACTGTAGTTTCTGTATGTTCCAGAAATCAGTTCCTGCAATATAACTCTGTCAGCAACAACGAATATGGTAGTTCTGGGATCTTCTGTTTCTCTGACGTGTCAAGTTTGTCCTTCAACCGACTTAACAATTTTTCTTCACAATGGTTTAATTTTAGCAAGCAAAAAATTTCAGGAATTAAGTGTAAACGATCAGAGTTTGTACAACTTAACACACGACGCTCAGACAGGAAAGCTAAATTTTACAATAATGAATTTTACACGTTCATCTGTCGGCAATTATTCATGTTCCATCCCTTATACAACGAACATGTCATCGCTGACGTTAGAATACTCAGGTATATGTTTTTAAATTAAATATAAGAGTAGATGTTTTAAGTCTCATTATTTACAAACATAACCAATCGATATTTGTCATCTACCTTTGGCTTATATATCTTAGTGTAAATACGTACAACTATGTACAACATAGAACAAACTATATGAATCCCAGACTGAAATAAAGTATTTGTTCATTACCTACAGTTCCGGTTACATTTGTGACACTGACCCCTGCTATACCAACGATTTCCGTGTTACAAAACGTTACCACCAGCGTCATTAAATGCATATCTTCCGAGGGCCGCCCAAGACCCTCCATTACTTGGTATTTAGATAAAAACTCACCGTCGGATGACAATAATGATGCAAATATTACATCAAGTAGTAGAAGTGAAACAACAGGAGACGTAACGACGAGTACTCTTACAATTACCCCTACAGTTGAAGATCATGGTTCAATTATTTATTGCAAAGTCTCAAACGGATACGGGCACATCGTATCAAACACGAGGCTCAATATCAATGTGTTTGGTAAGCATATTGTTGTGTACCGACTGATTTAATTGAATCTAACTCCTACTGGCTATTACTTTTCAATATTGTAAGATGCACTTTTATAGCCACCATTTAACACGTGAAACTTCAGTATTTCATATTTAAACATTAATTTTGCTTTTTTGAAGTTTTTCCATCAAGGCCGACATTTCTACACAAATCGGTCATTATCAACGACAACATTACTGTGATACTTAACAGATCTGTGTTGCTCGAGTGTAACTCCTCTGGAAATCCAACGCCAAACATTTCATGGGTTTTATCTAATGGTTCCGTGATTAACAACATAGCAATTGAATTGAAATGGGAGACTAGAGTAAACACAGACAGGATCACCTGCAATGCCACAAGTGTTGTGCAGCCAACCAATGGAATTATGACGACACGGTATAATACAACTGATTTACAGATTAACATTTTATGTAAGTATGTTTCACTGTAATGAATGTTTAACACATAAATAATAATAATACATTACCAGTGATTCAATTTGTATCGTTTAAGTGTAATTGTCTCGTTGAGATGTCTTACTCACTGAAAATACACAAATAAATTCCAAATGTTGTTAAATCATCCAGTCGTCCTTTTAGGAATACGTATCTGATTTCCCTTAAGTAAAAATGATATAATATAATTATATTTAGTTTGATTATAATTATTTCGTCTGTTGTTATATTATTATCTGTATTATAAAACTTACGTCAAACCATCGTTATAGGTTCATAACAAAAGAAAAAAGGTAAACGTCATCTAAAATTGTTGTGTGGTATTTAAATCATAGTGCTGTTGACTGCCAATTATCATTGTATTAGCTTTCATATGCAATAAATAATATCATTCAGCTATTCATTGAACTGAAGTTAAATGTAAAGAAGTAAGGTACACACGTATACATGAATGATGTGTAAAATACTAACACACGGGTGCGAATTTAACAATAATACAATTACTTGCATAATTATATATGAAGGTTCATATTCACACAATATCCGCAATACTTAAAATCGAATCCAAAACTACCTTTCATCTTCTCAAACCCTATCAAAAAACTTATCTAATTACTTATAATAATGCATTTTAAGATGTATATATTTATTGAGTGCAATCACACGCTTAATGTTAATTCCTTTGGAGGACACATGAATTTACTATTACATAATTTGTTTAAACATTAACATTATGGATACCACGGATGAAAAATAACTTGAACAAAGTTGAATTTTTTGCAGATTCACCGTCACCCCCAACCTGTTCAATCGGAGATAAGTTAATAACAATAAATACCATTCGGGCAATTAAAAATGACACAATGAATATGAATTGTACAAGCAAAAGCAACCCTCCTCCATCGAGCTATTCATGGACACTGCCTGGCGGAATAAAACAAGATGGACAACAACTCTCAATACCTCGCGTACTGTTGGAGGGTCCTTACACACTTGATGTCAATAATGTTATGAACTCAACACTGCTACCACAAGTTATTACTGGGCATGCCAATGTCATATTTACACTTGACATATTATGTAAGTATCAGCGTTTATTCTTTGTATATTTATCTTACAGTAGCAATTAATACACATTCTATTAGCAGAACCATTGATTTCGATCCTATCAGTCACATAATAAATCAACGTAATATGTAGAGCTATTATACTACGAATTAAAGGCGTCCATGCATGTAACGATGCTTCATTGCAATATACTCGTTGCGCATTTAATCACTTCAGTTCCGGTGGCCGTACATAATATCGAGAACAAAACCGTTTTGAGAAACCAGGCTTTATCTGCAACGTGTCCTTACACAGTTGGGAATCCGCCTGAGACGAATTTTACATGGACACAATTGAAAACATCTCGTGTTGTTGGACAAAATCAAAGCCTTTCCTTGCCAAACATTCAGACCACTCACGAGGGCTTTTATAAATGCAGAGTAAACAACACAATGACACCTACAGGATGTTGTGCACTACCGGCATACGATGAAGCGATATTTTATGTTGATGTACAATGTAAGTGAATGGTAAATACGTATATTTATGTACGTAAATGTCTTTTATAGTATTATTGACGTCTGATAGATTTAAACTTGTCATATCTTGCATGATCTAATTACTTTGTAGACGCCGCCGATATAACGCGGTTTTATGCCAGAGGATTTGAGAATTCGCAAAATATTACGGTAAACGAAAATGAAACGGTGACATTATACTGTGATGCTGAAGGCGACCCTCTGCCCTATATGTTACTAATAAATTATACTCGCGGTGAAAACGATTTACTGAGTGGAAAGTATAACAACACAATATCCGCATCTATTCCTCAAGCACGATGTGAATATGACATGGGTATCTACCAATGCAGGGCAAACAACACGCACAATAAAGTTCAGTATGTGCGAGACATTGAGATCATGATCAAATGTGAGTTACTACATGTATTTGTTTTCTGTTTCTAATAAATTGTCTCATGTTGCTTACCATTTTCAATAAACGTTATGATTAATAATTAAAATTTTCTGTAAATGAAGGTGCACCGAGATCTTCTCCATTTATGCCCTCGGCACCTAAAGTTTGGACGAAAACGAACAGCAGTGTTATTCTAACGTACACTGTCGTGGCGTATCCTCCGCCAAGCTCTTCATCGGCATTTGTTTGGCGGAAGAAAGTAAATGAAGACTGGGTTATTGTCAATGATACGAGAAGACTTCATATTCAAATTTCTCAAGACAGACTTCAGACAAACCTTTCATTTTTGCAAGTTCAGGCTGACGATTTTACAAAGTATACGGTAAAAGTGAACAATGACATTGGCACCACAGAACATACATTTGTTATTCAAGCGAATGGTAATAATATGGTGCAATTTACCTAGCAGTTTTTTGAAAGTCAAAACTTTAGACATTGTACTTGCGTATTTCAAATCGACTTTTTGCACATTATATCGTTAAAGATGGGTAGATAAAAGGTGTTTTATAATTCCTATTTGCAGAAGAGCCAGCTACACCAGAGAACTTCCGTGTATCTGAAGATCCGATAACAGACAGCTCTTTAATCGTTGAATGGCAGCCGGGCTTTAACGGCGGGGAAGATCAATGGTTCGTTATCGGATATAAACAGGAAACGGGCAAAAATTGGACTTACAAAAGTATATTTGAAGATATCAATCGAATAGCGATTGAAGGATTGGTTGCCGGAACCTCTTATCAATTCAAAATGTATGCAGAAAATTCAGTTGGGAGATCAGATGAAACAATCGTTATAACATTGGCTACGCGAGCAAAAGCTGGTATGCATTATACAATTTTTATCTTAATTTTAAAATCCTTCCGTTATCTCTGAATATACACGTGAGGTAAGAATGACTATATGCATGTCGATTTGCACTTTTCGTTATAACTAGTTGACGCCAGTTGAATT
Organism: Dreissena polymorpha; assembly: GCF_020536995.1. Classification (NCBI taxonomy): domain Eukaryota; kingdom Metazoa; phylum Mollusca; class Bivalvia; order Myida; family Dreissenidae; genus Dreissena; species Dreissena polymorpha. The sequence continues at coordinate 73,279,981 of NC_068360.1, read as the reverse complement.
TTTTATGATCAAAATAAGATGAAGGCATTAAATGAATAATCGAAGAAGAAAAAAATCTGACCGATGCAAGTTTTGGCTGAAATAATGACCGGTGTATTTGTAAATGTTTAAACGTGGTTCGTGTATATTCATTTCATAACGTATACTTGTAGGCAGTATACAGATGGCTATAACATCAAATTCTATTGTTTTATAATGCAATATTAAGCGGTAAAATATTAATATTAAGGCCACAGCACTTAAAATCTTGCTAAGTGCTTCAAATATAGCGCCATATCTTACTGATAAAACTAATAAACTAATGAACAGCCATATCGTTTTTAATTAGAATAAATTAATGTATAGAAAAGATTCTATCAATAATAAGTATGCGCGCTAAATATATTTTGAAAATTATCAATAATTATGCCCATGATGCATATTCAATTTTAATGAGGTATATATGTAAAAGATGTAAAAGTTAATTGAACCAAGTTTCGAAGAAGCGTAGATATATTTATTGCACCTCATCGGTCGGTCGGTCGGATGTTCGGTGTGTCCGTAGACCATACGTTCCCACACGATCCTTAAACGCTTTGCCCTTTAACCATTCAAATTGTTTTTATTGTAACCTCTTTGGAAACGACGACGTCTATCGATTTTAGTTCAATAGATCGAATATGATGATATAATATGCTTGTATCATGAAATAAGATAAGGGTACTAGTAATTCTAAGTATCTTTGAAACACATAAAAATATATCGTTAGAGGACTTGCAATTTTAATAAAACGCTTTATGTATAGATTGTTCTATATCAGCTATATAGACACGGTTTTATTCGTGTGGAATATCGGTAATTTTTTTAATGGGATGCCTTTACTTCGAAAAGTGGCGAATGGTTTAGGTTTTGGTGATAAGCAAGTAAGTCTTTCTGTATTCAGCACTTACCTTGTTTGCTATTGATCCAATCATGTTAGCATTTTCGGTCTTAATTTTTAAGTACACAATATAAAATATAAAGAAGTGAAACTCCAGCTGCTGGAGCAGTATTGAATTTTTATTAAAAACAATTAGTTGGTCCTTTATTTAAGGCAAGTGACCGATTGCCCAAACAGTACAAAACAGCACAATACAGCACAATACAAACCAACATAAACACAAAATATGAATAAAGCTGGGGTCACCGCCCCGGAACGGTCAATGCAAAGCACCGGGGGCCCAAACCCGGTTATAGAGCGCTCAACCTCACACTTGGCCCAGCAATATTCATAATACATTTAAGTGTAAATAAACAAGGTTTCTTAAAAAATAATAAAAACACAATACCGCTACCAGCCTCTGAAGGCTGAAAATATAACAACATCGAAGATATGTACGGGGATACACGCTACTGCATCCACGCAGCACACATCAAACTGTTGTGCAATGCAATATAAAGAAGTGAAACTCCAGCTGCTGGAGCAGTATTGAAAACTAAATGGCTGCAGACACCACAAAAACATAAAATGATATCATGAAAATATACAAAATGACATCACTATACTGCGTGTGTTTGCAAAAGTTATCTAATTTACGTTATTTTGTTAATGCGGATATGATTTGAGAATAAGAAAGGCTAAGGGCCCTTGTAGTAATAACGCAAATGATAATTAAACGTTACAAGTATTGATTACCTACAATCCTTGTTTATAGTTAATTAAGGATTGTAACGTTTAATTAACATTTGCGTTATTACTACAAGGAGATTAAACAATCCCCTAAGTGTCTAATCTTACGTTTTGTGGTTTTACTCATCATGTGATAATTACTATCGATGTTATGCATGTTTTGTAATAGTAAAGACTTTCAACAATTCTGTCATAATAATTGCTCTATAAATTAACTCAGATGGAGGAAACAATGCCACCATTGCGGCTATCGGAGGGGGTGTTGGTGGCGGTGTTCTGGCACTCATCGTTGTTGTGTTCGTGATATGGAGACTTAGAAACAACGGTTTGATTAGTTTCGTTTCCTTATAATCTAGGACACTTCACATCCGATTGTTTAATTGATATATGAATTCTTCAGTGTTTATGAATATGTGATAGAAACAACCTTAAAACGGTTGCCAAATTTTGATGTTGTGTATCTATTATACTAAAAATGTATGTACCTGAGCTTCAATTATTAAAAAATATATATTATTATTTTGCTGAACAAATATTTTTCTGTGTAGGCACAACGAAACGACCACTTTGTATCAAGTGAGTATCATATACATGTAATCCAGATATTTTAGTTTTATTTTTTTAAAGGCGCAACATAATAGTTTCGCAGTGGTGTAGTGGTTATGTTGTCCGCCTAGCGATCGGGAGGTCACGTGTCCGATCCCCACTGTGAAAAAGCTCTTTAGATTTCCCCCATAGACACCAAGTACAGGTTCTAGTCCCAGGAAACGGACTCGAGAGCGTTTTAAATTAGCCGTGGGTTTTTTGTAATCGAGCTAAAATAAATAGGTTTAAACTAAACTAATAGCTTTCACTTCAAACGCAAAATATGCTGCAAAGCTTACAAAAAATAGTGTGTAAGGTGTTGCTGTATATAATGTCAAAAAATGCCCATTTGTTCTAACTGTTCAACATTTACATGTTTACAAATGCATCTGTTCGGACGAACATGTAACATCGCATTTATATTGATTAGGTTCAAGTCGAAGAAAAAAGACAATACAGTTTATGAAAATTCTCGTAAGTATACATTAACCGCCTGTGTATATAAAGGTATCTTTCCCCCTACCCGAAAAGAGTTGGTAAATGGTTACCCTGTTGGTCAGTCGGTGCGTCGTTCGGGGCGTCCAGATAGAATAGGGTATGCAAATATACAACAAATGTGTGTGGCGGAAGCTTTTCACATTCCAAATTTGATACCAGTAAAACTTTATGATCACTTTTCATCCAGACCAAGCGGTGCGGTGGTAGCAGTCACAGTTTTTAAAAGTCTAGTTTGTTATTAAACATGTGTTCAGTTTGATGCCGATGTCTCTCTTATTTTTACAAACGTATTTACCGTAAGTAAAGTGTATGTTCTAAATGCTTATATTTATTATAGTGTGGTCGAGTTTTGATGTTTCGCTTTCTTTGTTATTTACGAAGTGTTCCGGTCTCAAAGCTTAGAAAATATTAGCAATCAAGAAACGGCAAGCAGCTCTGATAATACAACCAAACAACACGACAAGGATATGTCGTCAAGTCAAATGATTGACGGACTTCAGCGGGCACCTTCATTTGTCATCGTGCCTGAGCCACTGTATGGCAATGCCGGTGATTTCAAATTAAGAGTTCTTTCAATACAAATCCAAGAGTTGCGAAAATATACTTCTCTATCTAAACAAGACCCTACCGATATATTCAGGGATTTCTACGTAAGTACAATTTACGTTACATTAAAGTGAACGTTATTTGATAATTTATTGACCACATATAACATTCAATAAGGTCTAAACTAAACCTTGAATTGCTAAATGTTGAATTTATTCTCTACGAACTAATTGTACCTGTAGAGGGTTACGGACTTTTAGAAAAAAATACATTCAACTTTTTTTGTTAAATTGTGTTCCGAAATAACTTTGAAATGTCTATATTATTCTGCACAATTATCATACGCTATGCCCGACCTGTGTTATTAAAAATCATCCCTCACCGCATCCCATATTGATAATTAACCATTACCGTTATATATACAAGAATTTAACCGTGCTATATTCAGTCTCTGGACACAGGCCTGAAATACGAAACATCCGCAGCACGCAGCAAGGTCAATGTTCCAAAGAACCGATACAGAAATATGTATCCATGTAATTACTTTTGTGTTTTCTGAACTTGGTTGGTTTTCAACTTTTATTTAACTGGAAATAGTTATGCGCTTTAACCGTATGTTTCATGTTACATGTTCGGAAATTGATTGAAAAAATACCTACTTATGTGTGTACTTATATATGCTTTGATTAAGTAAAATATATTACAGATGACAAAAATAGAGTTGTTCTGCCGCCGATTGACGGAGAAGTAGACTCGGATTTTATCAACGCCAGTTTTATTGATGTAATACATAATGCGTAATAAGAATTTGTATTATAGTGAAATATATTCATTAAACAGTTATTGACGTTAACGCATTTGCTATACCAAATTTGCAATGTCTATATTCTATGCCACTTTCAGGGTTTTGACAAACCAAAGAAATATATCGCAGCACAAGGTAAACACTATTTTCCTTTTTTTGAGGGGGGGGCGAAAATGATTGGATTTCTTTTACTACGATTCTCTTTATACCATCATTAGGTATGGTATGTTGAAATACAACCCCGATGAGTAAACATGTCTTTATTTCAGAATTGATTGCATAAAACTGCCACACTCTGAACAATGAAGTAATGAAGCTTTTTTGTCGTCACGTGATGTTTATGCTTTTGATTTGTTTAGGCAAAATTCACCTTGATATTTAGTTTTCTAAACTAAGACTGTAGTTTTTCTGTAGTAACTGATAAAATAATTAATAAATAACATACGTTTGTAACTGTTTGTTATAACAGCTGTAACCATCGGTACAAACTGATATTTGATGGGAAGATTCGAATATTCAAATTCAATATGTTATTTATAACGTTGTCCCATGTGATAAATTCCAGGACCATTAGAACGCACCATACCAGACATTTGGCGAATGATCGTTGCAGAAAATATTCAAGCTGTTGCAATGGTAACAAATACAGTTGAAGAGGGAAAGGTGTGTATTTTACGGGCCCTTTTTGTTTCGGCTGCTGTTATGTTTTCAATGAAATGATATTCCTCAGACCCATCTTATCAGACAGGTTTTTATGAACTGAGTGCAATATCCTACTCTTCATTAATTATGAATGCCTGCTAAAAAGACCTATATTGCCTTATGCACGTTACACACAATATTGTGAAAAAAAGAAGAAAAAATATGTAGTGAATGTCTGCAAATTCGAACCATGTTTTAGCGGAAGTGCTTCCAGTACTGGCCCGACGATGCTCTCAACCCTTGCCAATATAGAGGTTTCAAGATATCATTGATTCAACAAGAAGACTATGCAGACTTCGTCATTCGAAAACTGCAATGCTCAAAAGTAATATATTGCACTTTTTTTCATTTACTCGCCTAGTTTGTTGTTCCGCCATATAGTAAATCTTTCTGATATTGTGTCATTTCCGTTGCTTTATTTTACTTGCAATAACAAAACATGATTTGTGTAACAATGAAGGAAGACTCCAAGAAGTGTCACACAGTTTACCAATGTCACTATACTGCATGGCCCGACAAAGATGTACCGGACACAGCACTGTCGCTATTGCAGTTCTGGCGCAAAGTTCGCTCGTATGCCAATAGTGGTTCGAGTCCGCTGCTTGTGCATTGCAGGTAATAAGCGTGTCAGTTAAAGGTAAGTAAGAAATAAAAATCGTTTTGTAAATAATTTAATATAATGTTTATTTCTTTAGGTTATGAACTACTGTAAACATTTGCAATTTCATAGCGCCGGTGTTGGGCGGACCGGAACTTTCATAGCGATTGATTACCTGTATGATCAGGGGAATTCAATACAAGAAATCAAAGTTCATGCTGCCATTAACGCACTGAGGAATCAACGTATCAACATGGTACAAACCAAGGCAAGTTAATTTTTCAACGGTCAAGTCTCTTTTTGAGGTAAAGCTCGGCGAGATGCGCATACGTATTTTTGTGGATGTCAATAAAGTGTTATTTCCGGTTTAATATAAGCATATATTATAAACTGAATACTCTTTGACAACAGAACCAGTATCTGTACCTACATGAAGTTCTGTGTGAGGCACTTGATCCCGTTGGAAACGTTGTCCAGAACAAAGAATATTCAACAACAAGCTCATTGATGCAAAGTGGTATCGGCAGAGAACTTAAGGTAAAACAATTTAAAAACACACCATTAGCTCTATTTACCATAGCTATTTGTAAATATAGTTGAAAACTGGAGATTGTGAATCGCTGGAACTATTGTCGTTTTTATTATAACTCGTTTTCTGATATATTCAAACAGCGACTGCGTGAGGCCGAAGAACTGAAAGCGACACAATCAGCGAATGAAACACTTGCTGTTGGTAAGAACAAATAAACTTTAGTATTTCTAAAGGTATATTGTGTCTTGTATTTATATACCAGATATATAATAGAAAAGTTTCCGTATTTATAATGTTTTTATTCTTTGTATTACCCACCTCTCAATATGGATCAATAAACGCATGACTTGATATTTGAAGCATGGAATCCTGTACACTTTTCAGAAGATAGATTTAGACCAATGCTGTGTCAATCTGCCACAGGTGTAAACAAGTACGTCAACGCAGTCTACATCAACGTAAGTTGTTTCAGCTGATACATTAAATATTGCCGATAATACTGAGCCAGATTCAGTTTTCCTATACATTGTATGTGTTAATGTGTATTTTTTTTATTTTATGATAAATATATCAGAAAATAATAATATTTTAGTTTTACTTAAACAGACTTTCCGACAGCGGAACAAATTAATATTAACTCCTGGAACTATCGAGGGAAGCACAGACGTTGATTTCTTATGGTTATTGCACGACTACAAACTGACAACCGTCGTAATACTCGATGAAAAGGTGACCCTTTTTTTCATATAATGTTATAAAATTTGTATTTGAAGTGCAATTAATCCGTATCACAATATACGTCTTCAACTTACTTTTTGCCAAATGATACAGATGGAACCCTACATCCCTGACCAAGGTAAAAACACTGTCACCGGACCATTCAGCGGAAAATTGGTATCGAAAACTGCACAAAGTCATTACACAGAACTTGTAGTGAGATTCCAATATTACGCCGAGGTAAAAGGCTTTATACCTGAATTATACAATTGTTCATCAAAAATGACAGCAATATTCATTATTATCATTATCTATTATAATTTATTTATAATTTAACTTAACCTACATGAAACTATGGCATTACAAATATAAAACAGTATTTATTCTTAAATGGTATGTTGTCGGTTTAGCACGATGGTTTTGACGTTCGGTTTCTTCACTTCTCATTATGGCCAAAGAAGACCAAAGTGTGCAAAATATCAGATAAAATGCAACTTCTGATTGCCGCCCAAGAAATTGCGACTGATTCGCCAATGGTTGTTCAGTGTCGGTTAGTACTATTAGTTTTAATGACAGTTTTGGGTTCTGTATTAGAAGTCTTAGTGGTGTACTGATCAGGATCGTCCAAATGATTTTCCATTCGTAATAAAAGTTCATGATTACCGGCATATTGAGCGTATTATCCGGGCATACAGCTGCTTACAATTATTGCCAATTTGTATTTTGTCGTTTGAATCTTGTTTTGCAAACTCTGCGAAAAGTATGATATCATATCCTCTTTCAGTGACGGATACACCCGCAGTGGTCTGTTCGCGGTTTTGTGGTGTATTGTGGAGAGGATTAAACGGGACGGGGAAGTGGCCGTGGCTGAAAGCGTTAGGATGGCCAAGCGTCGATGTCAACGAATTATTCCTAATGAGGTACATTTCTGTTTCACTGCTTAAATATGACACGTGTATGTTGAGATAAGTAATGTATACTGATTACTGACGTTAACGGAATACTTTGTGGATTCGTGTTCATGCATAATATTGTACACACTCTTCTGATTTCTTCTTCCAGGAGCAATATCGGTTTTGCCACGAGTTCGCAAAGCAATATGTGGATGACTGCAATACATACGAAAATACAGAGGACGGAACAAGAGCAAAAAAAAAATAAATAACAACCTGCCTCGTTTAAACAAAACATGTCTAGACATTAATTTGTAAAGCCCCGAACAGGTGATATAATCTATAAAAATCATGAAAAATTGCAAATAGTGTATGTATACGAACTATAAACATTGCTTTACAGCGAACACTGTTTGTACTAAAGTGAAGTTGTTTCAATACTAAGAGTTTATTCCATTGTGATGTAGAAATACAAGAATAAAGTTTAGAAGAACACAAGGCAAAAGTTTGGCACCTAAATATAAATTATCAACAAAACATAACAGTCATAGCTTTGAAAAGGATGTCAGCTTACATATTAATACATGTTTTTAATATTAATGTGTATAAGCATAGTATACATGCAATAAGTAAATTAAAGGATTAATGCAACGACTGTTAATGCAAATCATAAGAAATAGTATTTCGTGTTCGCAAATATATTACTACAAATTCATAAATTGTATTCCGTTTTATTCGATTTTATGGAGGTGATAGTTATTGTCAGCTTCGAATCGGTTGTCTCACTTTATCATTATTTGAACGAATCTGCATTATACCAGTGTAATTCATACATAGTGTTTTTAGCTCGGCTGTTTTCGGAGAAAACCCGAGGTATTGTCATAGCCAGCTCGTCGTCCGGCGTCTGCTGTCCGCCGTCCGCGTCGTGATAAAACCTTAACATAGGCTCTAAAATGAAATTGCTTCCACATACAACTCGGAAACTTCATATGTTGACGCATCTTGATGAGTTCTACACGCCAAACCCATTTTGGGTCGCTAGGTCAAATGTCAAGGTCACTTCTTACAAGCTTTTATTTATTCAAAACTGCACCCATAGCCAAGAGCTGGCACCCGCTATGCGGTGCTCTTGTTATATTAAATTGTTGTTGTTGTTTTTCAATGTGATCCTACGCATTTTTTGTAAAAAGTAGTTTTTGTATAGTCTATGCAATGCTATTTATTAACAATCATTGATTTTATACATTTTTATACACAGTCTCTAATTAAATGATTCCTACTATAAAGTAAAATTGTATGCAAATCGTTCAAATATGCATTTATATTTTAAACATTCATATTTGTTTTTGTTTAATACGTAAAGCATCGTTTACTTATACATGATAATATCATTTTTAAATCAATGTTCATACGTTTATATCTATATCCTATCAATTGCAATACTTATATTAAGACATGTGCATGATGAAGTATATTTAATCTGTTTTGGAGCATTCAGTTGTGCTCAATCAGAAAACAAATTGTTCAAAGCTTCCTGTTTGAAACTTAACTAATTTTAGAGTTGAAAACCGTATTGAGCGTTGCGTTATGACACACATTTAAGACATGGTCTGTGCAGGCGGTTGTAAAATAGACACTTCCTCATGTAAATTACCCTGTCCGATATCACATTACTGAAGTTTAAAGTGATAATGGAATGTAGGTTATGAATAATATAAACCTTTATATCAGGAAGAAAAAATTTCGTTGTTACATGTGTGGTTGATCTAATGATCAACTTGAAAATCTACGTATTTTGTAGTGTGATAGCATAATTGTTAACCCATTTAACCCTAGTGGACTCTCCCATCCTTCTTAATTGGATCAATTTATTTCCAAAATTAGGGATGTCTAGTATATTTATTTCTATATTTAGAATATTTCTTACAACAATTCCCTTAAGCAAACAGCGCAGACCCTGATGAGACGCCGCATCATGCGGCGTCTCATCTGGATCTACGCTGTTTGCCAAGGCCTTTTTTCTAGACGCTAGGCATAAATGGGTTAATATTGTACATTAGCCAATGCTTTAAATAACCGTTTGCTTGTGTGTGTTTTTTTGCTCTCCAGACTTAATAGTATTATCATTTTGAAAGATACTGTCCATCTTATATATACGTATGCGATTCATGCATAATGCATAATTCATTCGAAACTTAATGGACATAGAGTGTGGCGGAACGAAGTAATTGTAAATCCATGCAAAAATGAATTTTCATTAAGCGTGCAAATATTGTGTTTGTATGTAAGACTAACTTGGCATGCAGTTTAACCCCCCCCCCAAAAAAAAAGGCATATCGTAGTCGCTTCGTCCGTCAGTGGGTGGGTAGCTGTGTTGGGGTTAAAATTGGTTCTTAATAGTACGGAATTGTTTGCGCTGAGTGTCTCCAATGATGTACTGTTTACTCTTTGAGTGGATCTTGACATAGGCTATCATTGCCATGACAAGTCTATGTGCCAAATCAAAGTCACTCAACAATTAATTGTCAAAGGTCTTGGATGTCTGGTTTTCACGTTTATGATTGGATTTTGATGCAACTGTAGTTAATTTTCATTCCACATCGACCAGTCAATTTATCGAGTACAACTATAATGCCCACACCAATGTAAATTATAAGAGGTGTTTCATCTTTAATATGTTTAATTGCATTGTTAGTGAATTGCGATATAACTACAGATTATTATTCCACACGCACGTACCTGAGTCGCAAACGCTTATTTATCGAAACTAAAGATCCATGTCAAAACGTGAGGTCGTGCACGTTGATGAAAGCTAGTTTCTTGTTAAGATCTTATAAAGGATCTATTATTTCAGACTTTTATGTCTTTTTACTAACTAATTAATTTTGTATAATATCCAAGGTATAACATATTGTATATGCATAACTTGAATTTAATCTGGTAACATACCTTTACACTTACAATTTATTAAGTTGTTTCTGTCTATAACAATTACATTTGTATATAATATAGTTGTATTTAATAAAGTAGTTAGCTTTCCTAAAATGTAAGTGTTGTTGTGTATTAACCCAGTTGTTGATCAAATTCCTTATGCGTAATAACAATTCAGTGCTTACGTTTGGTCAGAAAAAAAGAAAATGTGGGAGTTTTTATTGTTATAGGAAAGTAAAATGTCCTTCTGCTTGTAATAAATCAATCTCATCACGACTCAAACGGTGTTAATGCTGTTGTTCTTGTGTATCATAACCATTGCGTAATGAAATGATAAGTAAATCGAGTTATTATTACATTGCTTTTTAATTTAAAAAAAAAAAACTATTCTTCAAATTGTATGGTTCTGGATTAGTTCCGGACTAACTGTCAGGTTTGGGATCCCTTCAACAGGTTTACAACCTAAAGTCTTTGCGTTGACCGTCCCAAGTAGGGGAAACAGCTTAAATCATGATTGTATATTGAATGCAGAATTGAACATGTTCTCGTCTATTGTAAGGGTAATCAGTCATTTTGCCTTAAATAACATAGCTGGATGTTGCAAAAGTGTGCAGCCAGTCCGAGACTTGAATCCGCTTACACAGAAAATCACCAATCCCAGTAAAATTATGTACAGTGACAAGGACAAGAATAACACTCTGATAATATTTCTGGGGTTTCGCTTTATCTATACATTTAAGATAACACACAGGGAAGTACTTATACTCGATTTCGGCAGAAATGCAAACAACATGTACTGTTCAAAGCGCACTCGTGTTAACATTATCAGCTGCAATGACTAAGTGTGATTGAGCAGTCATTTAATTATCATCCACGATTGTGTTTGTTTTGCAGGTGATATGACATGCGCGCGCAAATCTTGTTATATCAGGCCATAGAACTAAGGCAGGTGACGTGGATAAAGATTGCTGTGTATAATGGCAACTGAAATATTGACTGAATAAGCAATTGAGCACAGTGATCGCTTGATCATATCCAGGGTGCTCGTCCTTATCTATTGATCAGCTTTACAATTGCACTGACATGCAAACCACACAAGTATGCGATCAATTTAGCCTCTTTCATATCTGATGATAACATACTTACACCTGCTTTAAGCATTGTTTCTTGTAGCATAAAGACATTTCAATAGACCTTATCCTGTGTCAATGATTGAAAAACTAATTACAGTACGTAAACCAGTAGGAGTAACGACTCGTAAGCCAAAATATTAAGCCCGTGTAAGCCTCTTCCTTTAATGGAAGCTTTACCATTTGCGGGTTTAACAAAAATGCAACTTGTTTACGAATCATATGTTACTGATTATGGTTTATTGAACCTGTTTGCAGTAATATGATACATGAGCAATCTTCAAGATATGACTGGTTTCGATGGCGCAATAAATCAACGCTAACATGCCATTTCATACTTTATCTCTTATTTCGTACTTTTTTGTATCATTTCTTATAAATCGACTTAAAATTTTTATTTATTGGACTTATGATTGTGCTGTCTTAAATGCAAGTGGTTTTGAACTAAATCGGCGATATCTTAGTCAGGCAATTCTAACACCGGCTTTCCATGAATAACCACCTAAGACAGGAACCTAACACTTAACTAAATAATTACACAGATTGCAACTTACGGCACTGAACGCATAGCGTGCTGACGGCGGAAGAGATATTTACATCTGTATTGGCTGTTGAACCAACTCATTTATTGAAAAGGTTTTTAAACAAATAATAGCTGCATTATTCCACGTTGATGACCTCATTCATTGCGGTAGTTGCACATGAATAGGATCAATTACCGATTGCAAGCCAGGACTTCCTTTACAAACCCTGCTAACTGCGCAATTCAACTACTTGAAACACTACACCATAAGTTGTTTATACGAACAGCTTATTGTTTGCTTATCGAGACATTGTCCTTGGCCTAGTACAATTTTAAGTGCACAGTTTTGGTTGAGAACCGGTAATGGTTAAGTTATCAAAGTGTTGATAACCGCAACAGTTGTGGGTTTTTTAACATTGATTGTATTCATGTATACCCACAGACTGGTAGACAATTTACGAAATCATGTATATTTAACAACTTTATACGATCGGTGTGTGAATATTATGAGTTTAATAATATAAGGATCATTTCAAAAGAGGTTGCATATAAGGGGAAATAACCAAACTATCCAGCACTTAATTGCAGTCTACATTTATGTACTCATATGCATAAAAGGTTGTTATATTGCAATGGGTGATGTTAACAAAGTGACGAAAGTTCACTGGAAATTTATTTTTGGAGATTATATAAATATTGAGTGAAATATCACTGCCGTTAAATATTATACATGTATTTACCTATTTTCTAAATGACAAATCATCAATAGAACCCATATGTAATATATAGTAATACGCGTTCCGTGTACTCAACTAGCTTTTAAGGCTTCATCCTTTTAATCCAGAACGACTCGTTAAATGCGATGTTATTTTAAAAACGTTCGAGTTTGTGTTTTCTCGAATTAATGTTTATTGCGTATAAAGTATCGATGATTTCTTATCGATCGAATTAAAGTAATGTATTTAAGAAGCAGAGCAATAGCCGAGAAAGAAATTAGCTGACTTTTGCAAACACGGGTAAAATGCGACAAGCGACATTCGAATAGTCTAGTCTGGAGCTACCCTGTTAACTATAACGTAATATTATATAATACCATGCAGTTATTAATGGCTTAATGCTAAAAATATAAGTCAACAATTAAAAGCATAACATAATGTATTAACACATATCATATCATAGATATATATATATATATATATATATATATATATATATATGTATATATGATATAGAGTACCTTAAATTTCTTATACACTATATTTTATAAATTGTATACTTTAAAGGTTCATCTCCAATAATCACCAACGCACGAGAAGTTTGTAATTGTAAGATGGCATTACCAATGTAAGGGAACTAATTCCAATTTAGTTCATAATTAACTTCTCAAAATGATCTCCCCGCATCATGAATTTTATATATCGCAACAAGTCGCTCTGTTTACGTTCGGGGAACGTTACAAACTATGTTCTAACCTGTGTGAAGATTTATTTCTATAAGTGTGGATCTTGAACACATATATTTATTTAAAAAATGCAATTATTGAATGTTTGTGTCCACTGTAATAGTGCAGTACGTCTGCATGAAAACACTTGAATGTGAAAGTGGCAAATAATACACGATATTGTTAAATTATGAATCTCGTACCATTTGAATAAACGTTTATCTACAACTTTTCCTTCGTATTAAAACACGACAGTTTTCTAGTAAATACGTTTATTAGATTCATGTATTAATACCGGCTTATAATCTTTAGCTATAAACAAGACCTGATAAATAAAGGCAATGTTAAGTACATATATCTGATATTACACCACATTCTCAATCGACAAAAGAGTAACATATATAATATTGTTATATGCAAATATGAGCACAATCATGCCGTTTAATAAATGTGCACTTATACTCAAAAATGTATGTTTTGATTCCGATCATGCATGTTGTTTCGCAAGTATATCGTAAATATATTACTAACAGTTGTAATCCTTAAAACATGTTGCAACTATAAAGTATGTGCGTATTCGGATCTGTTTATCATAGACGTCTTCCTTAAGATGGTGTTTGTTATTTTGTTGAAAACCATTCAGATGATGCTATTAGTGTTATACTTCAATTGCTGTGACCTTGAAAAAAAGACATCTATGTTATATACAGCAAAGTAAATATATCAGCTAGATAATTTATTTTATATCCACGAGTAAAGACAACAACAAGAAAAATCAAACAAATAATACATGTATTTCCTGTCTCTGTACATTACAATCAAACAATATAAAACAACGCAATAAATCAAACATTTTGTTATTAAGTTTCTTTCATATGCTGTTTATGTGAAACTCACCAAAGACAAAGGCATACAGTGTGATTACGCGAGGAAAAGGAATCTATTGTTTTCTCAGTTGTCACAATTGAATGTGATGTACATTTTATAAGTTTTGTGGTATTTGCTAATTCAAAGACATCTTGTATTTCAAATTTGCAATTCAAAAAAACTCAATGGAATTTCTTTCCTTTGTTTGCCTGCTTGGCGTTGTGGATGGTGGAAATCAAATAGGAGACCTATTCATCAGTAGAAATTGTGTAACCATTTAATAATTAAATAAGCGTTAAGAAACAGGAATGTGTAAGAAAACATCATTATGTCCAAGTATACAGCCACTTTATTATACTAGTAATAAGCACTCGCAAAACGTTTTGTTCCCGTATTAAGGATATTCATATTCATAAGAAAAGAGATAATTGCATTTTTATTAAACTCAACGTTAACTATTTTCATGTTTCCACGGTTCAGTATTAAATGATTTTTTTGCTTTTTACACTGATTTCTGTAAACATTTATAATTTATATTGTTAGTAATGTACTTTGTTTTTGCCTGTTTCCACTGATTTCCGTATATACAATGGTTTATATACTCAGTTCATTGTTTATATGAACACACAACTATCCAACGCATACTGTATCAATGTATTTACTATCAATGTATTTACTATTAATTATTTCACGACTGCATTAATGTCTGATAATATGAATCACTATGACTTGTAATATGCGTAAGTAAATACAATACTTGTTCTGTTGTGTTCTGTTCATAATAAAAATTTATTTCATATATCACTGACGTGTATGCTGCACACATGACCAGACTCTGAGATACAAAGACCATCAAGGCAGTTGCTGGGACTGATCCACCTCTTCAATGTATGTGCATAATGTTTCAGATATGTGGGTTTTATTAGCCTGTGCAAATCTATGAGTGGAAAACATTCCTTTCACAATTTGTTTGTATGTGCTGTGTAAATCAAAGCGCTGACGGCACTGAAATTGTTCGCTATTGCATAATTTAAGGCGCAACTCATTTTTCAAAAGTACGTTAAAGCTTTTAAAATCGCAAGTTTAAAATGAACGCAACCCATTCAAATTTATAAAGAGAGTGTGGACGAGGTCAAAGCGTAGTCCGTTTGTCTACGACGTCGGGTATATGTTATACTACGAAATATTGTGTCAATACACATGCCATCGAAGTACAGATTGGTGTACTTCGTTGAGTAACCTTTACATTATATTTGTAGTTCGTTGCACAACCAATACATACTCTGTGCAAAACCTATACATAAAGCAACGTGTAATTTGATGCGAAACAAAGCATTTGAATGAATAAAATATATGTTCGTAACCTGTTTTGTACTTTAAAATGTTTAATGTACGGTGTATCAAAGTAACATGTAGTTTCATTTAAGTTAAATTACTGTAATTGGCTATTTAAACAGAATAACGTACTTATGCATTACTTCAAATTAATATATCTCGATTTTAGCTCAAAATCAATGTAAAGGTTGCAACTACGCGCATTTGTAATTAGTTTGTTATTGAAAATAAGTACCTACCATTACTGGATGTTCCGTTTTCTAATCCATAAATACCAGTAAAGATGAAACTCGCCTGATTAAGTAGTGTATTTACACAATATTTCGTAGCAAAACATATACCCGACGTCGTAGACAAACGAACTACGCTTTAACCTCGTAAGCCCCCAGTGATCACACTAAGAATATAATTTCATGATGGAAATTCCCTTTACATTTGTGTTGTTGTTTCTGACATCATATACGAATTCAAAATATACAATAAAATAACTGATGAAAATAAATGAATGAAAAAATAAATCTGCGAGCAATACTTTTTACTAAAAAATTAGGTAGTCATAAAGACAACGTTGTTGATCCGTACTTTTTGTTGTTGATGCATTACTTGTAACCATAGCAGTTAACACGGTGTCAACCAGTCTCCGGCCTTAACATCGGTATAGAACACTCATGCGCTTTTACGGCATAGCTGTTTTACCCAGCTTTTCACCTTGAATGACCTTTTCATAACTATTTACACTAATGTGTGGTTTGACTATTATAACACACATGTGGTGAATATGCGACAAACAAGTGGAAAAACACAATAGTTAAACTTTTTTTTTCATTTTTATTATTTAGAAACCTTAAGGTCAAACTTTATTTAAAAGTAAGCATTTACGCCTAATATCTTTTTTAAAGATATTTCCTACATGAAAACGCCATTGCTTTAAATAGTGTAGTGATATAGTTCGTGCAAATTTAATTAATCATTCAAACGACTGAATGAATTTTAAGGAGTTTGCCATATATGTTTATCATTCCTTTGTCGGTAAATGCACGGGGTTAAATGTGGTTCCTAAAAGTGGTCATTGTCTACGGATTTATTCAGTCGGCGTAAATGCGCGTAAACGGAAGGTTCCGAAGAGCTCAATCTTCAACAATCGGGTAAACATAGAAATATAAACACATTGGTGTTGTGACAGACAAGAACAAGATAAATTGGCAATTTCAAACTCATAATTTTAAGATGTCTTCATGTGTATCTTTCGAGAAGTTTGCGTTTATAAGGTTATTATTTTACAGATTCAGCATCTTAAACATGCTTTCATTTTTGCAAATAAATAAATACAATTTTATGTATGTGCGTGTATTTTTTTTATTTTTTTAAACAGTAAAGAAACATACAGTGTATACAACATAAAATAAGTATATAACAAACGCGTGCTTTAACAATAAGGGAACCGGCACGTGTGTACCTATTTAAACAAGCAGTTCTACATATGTTTCAAGTCACTATGAAAATATAAGTTAATAAATAAATAAAAATACTTATATCATAAGTGGAATACTTGGTAAACACGAATTTTTATATGACCAGTCATGAAAAGATATACGAATTTACACTTAAATCATATACTCACCTCTATGTTATCAGAACATATGCGAATATTTACATGCCGGGTAAATATTCCAATGTGCTAGATACATATTGTTTAAGAATGAAAACACAATCGGTTGCAAATCAACGTGCAATTTAGTTTAGTTGTTAATGTTTGTACTGGTTTTCAGACAAATAAGATCTTACACGAGTTAATGATCATGCCATATCATATTTTATAAAACTAGACTTCCTTATGTTTCTAAGGGGTTTTTATTATATGTTGTGTTGTGAAACACGGTAAACGCCAATCTTTTTAAAACTTGCCTTCAACGTAAAATAAAAACATTTTATTTTCCAAAAAGTGAATTGCTTTAAAATTCGAAATGTTCTTTACTGACATGAGTTCATATGCGTTGATCTAGTATTCTGCCAAAGAGCGCAATTAGATTGTGCAGTCAAAGAAAAGGCTTGCAGAGGAAAATGCTCAAAAGTCGAATTCGCCGCGTCCTGTGAAAATGTGTCTTATGCCATATGCAGCCATCGTTTTCGCATTGCGGCGCAGTCTGGTCAAGACCTTGTTCGCTGTTTAGTCACGCAAGGTTTCGTGGTCGCATTAGAGGGCAGCGAACATGTTGAATAGACTTGCTCGTCTGGACTAAAGGCGAGTTATACTCCTCTTGCAAACAGTATTTCACTTCGCATTGGAAAATCCAACGAATGAACGAAATTATGCTTCATGACGCCAATTAACGATGGCTCAAACCGAAACAAAGTGGAGTTTTACATACATGTTTAGATTGTGTAGCTCTCAGAAAACTATATAACAGACCGCATAAACACACATTTTTGCAATTTAACAGCTTTAAGTTCGGCTCTGCGGCATTATTACAATAACGTACAGGCGGGTGAACCCCCGTATCTGTCGATTTGATAGATTTCTTTGCCGTGCTGTGCTCTCCATATTGCATCCAGGACCTGAAAATAGAGTGCAACATGTTATGTTTTGTAAATATGCATAGATCTGTATAGACTACTGGTCTCGTTAATCACTTATGTAAAAGGCGCGATATTAGCTCGAGAGGTAATACGTGTTGCTTCTTTAAAGGTTAATCAAAGACTGAATGTCAGTGGTCAGCTATTTACTATCTATGAATAGACGGATGAATCAATAAAAAGACAGATTCCGGGAATAAAGTTATGTTACCCAACTTTCAGCTTTAACCTTATTTCGCCAACAATTTTTTTTAGTTGTTTCATTACATACTTTATGAATGTGATATGTATGCATCTTAGAATATTTCAAGCGTTGAAAACATAAATACTGTCATAATACCCCAGTCTCAATCAGGTATCGACGATATCAATAAGGACATGATCATGGCACGGAGCGTATATTGACATCTAGAGTCCGTGATCATGGTCAGAATTGCTAAGAATATTAGCTGATAAGTACTTGAAATGAGTTGCGCTCTGTAAAAACAGGACTGAATGCGAGTGCGAACAGTGTTTTCCCAAATCAGCCTGTGAAGCCCGCACAGGCTGATCATGGACGACACTTTCCACCTTGACTGGATTTTCGCTATGAAGTGACTTCATTTAAACAAAAACTACCATAAAAGCGAAAAATGTCGTCACTGATTAGCCTGCGCAGACTACAGAGGCTTATCTGGGAAGACACTATACGCACATGCATTAATCCCACTTTTTCCACAGCGAGGCTCATCTTTAACAGGGCGAACGCTCCTAGGGCATATATCACGGAAAACCAACCCGCGAGAAACGTAAACTTATCAGAATGACGCGTAAAGAAAACGTTAACTGGGCGAACCGACCCAAGGCGGACATGTGGTAGGGCAAATGGACTCGGGGCGAATATATTATCAGGGGGTGGGGCGCACCCATTGCGCCTGTGTTATCATGGAGAACGGACTCTGGGGGAATAGTATGTATATATTTTATAAGGGTTAACGTGTCTATAGTGAGATTTTTCTCAGTGTACCCAGAGTAAAGAAGTTATCAGGGCAAACGGACCCTATCCGAAATGACCTTATGCGAACGGACGAAGGGCGAAAATGTTATTAGTATTAACGGGCCATAGAAAACATGTTATCAGGGTGAACGGACACATGCGTAACATACCCAGGATGAACGGACAAAGGGGGAAAGTCTTATGATGGCGGAACAGCTATCAGGGCGAATCGACCCAGTCCAAACGGCACCACGGAAAAGGGCCCAGAGTAAACGTGTTGTCAGTGCTAGCGAAACTAGGGTAACGATGTTAACAGGGCCTACGGAACCATGCCAATCAAACTAAGGACGGATATAGCATCAGGCCGAACAGACTAAGTGTGAATATGTCAGCTGTTCTAACGGACCCGATACCCCTAGTCGCTGGACTAGCTGTATCACAAGTGCCGTTACCTCCTCTTCGTACGGATATCCGCCCTGCATGATCCGAGAGTAGACGATTTTTCCATTCACAAACAGTTCGAACGAATCTGAAATTGATTTTTGTATTTTAAAATAACCGAAATCATTCACACTGAATATTTCGTATAGAAATTTATATTTGCTACGCTTTATTTGTTATATCATTGGTTTAAATCAAAACAAATGACAGTGAATACGGTATTGTTCACAAATAAACACATTGAAAAGCATATTGCTTATAGATATTAATTTGAACATATCATTTACCGCTTTGCTTTATTTGCAATTATAAAATTATCATGTTAAAGTACTTATTGTAACAATGAAACATATGACACCACTTAGACAACAAGGTTTACCAATTCTTCCAATAAATTCCTTTATGTTTACTGATCGGAAATTGTCTTCGATTGCCAGTCTAATATTGTCTGCATGACTTTGGTTGCTGCATCCGCTCCTATGAAAGAAGCACTAATATTTTTTCGTTAATATACATTTCGAGGGCTGAACGGAAAACTGTTGTAACTCATATTAAAATTTAGAAGGAGATACAACAGTTTTCCGTTCAGCCCTCGATTTTACAACATGGTGACAGTCATCACATTTGTGAACACTGATATCATATTCTTTCTAACTTGACTTGTATTCATAACATTTTAAATTTTGTTTAGTTTTCATGACCATTAATTTACACATTTGTAACAAAACATAATTCTTTTTACAGCTGTGGACACTGATATCCTATTCTTCATACCGCATTAAGCTCCTTCTTTTACACATGTTCACTGAAGTTTGTTATTGAGTCTAGGGTCCTGTCAACAACAAATTAGCCTCGCTCTGAGAAAACCGGGCTTAATGCATATGCGGAGTTCACGTGCTAATCTTGGAAATACTTCACGCACATGCATTAAAACCCGTTTACAGGGCGCCTCTCAAACTTAAATTACTGCTGAATTTTTTTTCTGACAACAAAGAAACAACATGGTCCTAAGACGGAGGACAAGTGACAGATTAAAAGGAAGGGAGTATAAATACTTAAATTAACTAACTGAGTTGGTGTTTTGTGATTTTCCGTCTTCAAAATTTATCAAAACTTAAACTTGACACGCGAAGTTTAAAAAGACGGGATCTCTTTTTACTAAGCAACGGTGAAATACATATATAAATTTACGTATATACATGATCCTCGTAAATGTGGATCTAGTTTTGGCCAATCATATCATTTACACTTAAAATTCAACAATGAGATGACCTTCACATGTGGGTGAGGAATATCTCTTCAGATATATATTATCATACAATGTGTGATACCGGTCAGTGCGAATACCATTCCAGTTATTAGTCATGACAATTTAAACATAAAAAAATATCTGGCTTATTTTGAGAGAGACGTCAAAGGATAAGCATAATGCAAACGATCGATTGGTCATTGTCGGCACAGGCACTATTTAAGAGTATACTACAACGAAATCGGGGTACGGAAAATATACTAAAAAGTACCCCGGAGAATGGCCGATGCCTTTAAGCGTATTTTCCGTGCCCCTGGTACTTTGTTGTATACTTTAGAGTACCCGGGTACTTTTAATTAGTACTTGAGCCGACAAAGGCCATTGATCCGTACTAACCAATGTTCCATGACGACTTCTACAGGCCCGGAACGCTTGGTTGACTCGTAGTGACTGCTCTGTCTCGAGGTCTCCCGGCGACTCTCCGACTCGTACTTGGCGGGATTTCGTCGGAACTTCTCCATAGCGTCGCGCATAGCGTCATAGTTACGATTGTCCGAGAAGTAGTAATTCTTGTCGTCGTGCCTCGAGTAATCGTTTTCGTAATGACTCGTCAAAACACGATGCTTGTTCGACGTCATGACGATGGTAGTTAAGTATCACATCACAAAGGAATAAATCCGAAAAGGTTATGTGTATGACACTTTTGTTCGTGTAAACGAAAACGTTTTTACACGTTTCGACATTTTGCCATTAAATGTAAAAAATATATCTAGCATAAGAGTTCTAGCACCTGCTGCAATTATATGTTATGCGTTATTGGTTTAAATGCTGACGATCCCTGTTTTATGAAAAAAGACACGTATATGAGGCAGAATGATTAAATAAGAAATTGAATTATCATATCTTCACTAAGTTAAAATCTATTAATCATGTTCACGCTTGTATAATCGTACAAATAGTTCAACCGAATTAAATAAACTTGTAAAAGGCGAACAGCATTTTAATTGCCGAAACTTTTTGTAAAGAAAGTAGGCCAAAAAAGTGAGCGCAGTGTTACGATCGCATTCAATTGATCCATCTTCAAAGGCTTGAATTGAAACCTATTCGAAACCAGCGAATGGACCTTTTGAATTCCATTGGGAAGCGGTATGAACCAACTAACGTGTGTGGGATGATTTGTAAATAATTGTCAAATACTAAGGTCAGAAATTTCGTGTATAGTGTAAAATCAGCCTTCTGCGGTTTTAATGTGCGCGTATATTCTAACATTAATTAAGTACGAGTCGCGTATCACCAAAACGACTTTTAATAGACTCGTTTGAGGTACATATGATTAAAATTTTCAAACTTTAGATATAGACACGGTGATCGATTTAATGTTTTCAGTACAGTCTTGTATATATATTAACTACAATAGTTAAGCGCGTATTAAACCACGGTGATACAATATCGAGTTCACCTGCCGATGTTGTAACTGCTACATCCTTAACCCATTTATGCCTAGCGTCTAGAAAAAAGGCCATGGCAAACAGCGTAGACCCAGATGAGACGCCGCATGATGCGGCGTCTCATCAGGGTCTGCGCTGTTTGTTCAAAGGAATTTATGTAAGAAATATTCTAAATATAGAAAAAAATATACTAGACATCCATAATTTTCGAAATAAATTGATCCAATTTAGAAGGATGAAAGAGTCCTCTAGGCTTAAATGGGTTAAACAAACAATTAAGCATGCCTGAGTATCAAACGTACCGACAAGTTGTGAGATTCAGTGCTCATAATTTATACAAAGTCAAAAATTAGTGCCCCGAGTAGCGTATTTATGTAGTCCCGACATCTTCCTCATTTTGCTTATTGACATTGTCCAGACAGCGTCTTTATGTTGCCCCAATACTAGCGTTTCTTTGTATGTCTGGACACTGTCAAAACACCGTCTCTACGGTGTTTACTGCTTTCCAATTCTGCGGAATGTCACCCGTTTAGTATTTTAAGATTGCATCGAATGTGCTGAACTCAATGTCAAATTGTCCCGATTGTGTCTTGAGTATGCCGAATACTACTCGACAGTGGTCAGAAAAAGCTTTCACATTGTCCCGTAGTCCAAATTAGACGTAATCTACCGATGTATATCGACCTCATATAAATATTTAAAGGAGTACCGACATGACTTCATGTCGGAACGATGCTATTGCAAAATGACGTTAAACGATATGATGTCGATGAATATCGACCTCATATTTCTAGGAGTTATAGACCCGATGGCGTACCAATTAAGGAATGATGCTACCGGATGACAGTGGCCCGACAACATCTTCACATAATCCCGACGTCGTCTCGGTTCTGTTTAACGTTACCGATAGTTTTCCGACAGCGCGTTTATGTAAACCTTTATTTTACGTTGTTTACAGTTTGAAAAAAAAACATGTTTTTATAATAAGTAGAAAGGTGTGTAGGGTTAATATCCCGTCGCATAATAATCATGTGTGATTGCAGCGACTTACGATGTAGATGAAGATATAGATGTTAAAAATGGCGCTTGATTTTGCGATCCCTGTTTTGTGATGCCAATGTTGCGTAAATTACCACACAACACCGTTTCCGTTTCTCTTTACCTAATGTTATTCTGAAAACATTAATAAAATATCATATTAAAAAAACAACAACAGAAATTAAGATGACATAATGTAATAAGCTGAAGCAAAATAATTGTGAGTCGATCGACGCTAGTAAATATGCCTCTTGAAATATAAGTAGCGTTTCACCTGACGCGCGATTTTTATAACAAACATAGTTCTTTATTTATCACTGAGCATGCGCAATGAGATACAATGATTCCAGAAATGGCGACTACTTATCATGGTGGAGGATCTCAGAGTCCGACATCTCTTTCAAAACCCATTGAACGTGTATTTGAGGATGCCCAACACACGGGCGAAATACTGCTCTCTTGTAGGAAATTACGTGAATACCCTAAAATGTCAGCAAAATACGATTTGGTTGACACAATCTCAGCAGGTCATTATTTTTTATTGTTTTTATTTCAGTTTTCGTCGGAACTCTTATGAATTTAAAATTTGATGGTGATATACACTGCAGAAAGACATTATGTCTTAATTGAGCATTCTATTAAGATCACGTGTTTATCATATATAGCAAACAATTTGGAATAAACCTTGGTAGGATCGGTCAATTAAAATGCAAATTAGTCATTCTTCAAGTTGACACATATTTCAATCTCTTGAGTTTTAATTGGTTCTAAAGTAGCATTAATAATAAAGCTTTACAAATAAAAAAAAAATGATGAATACATCAACACAACCTCAAAGCTGTCTCTTTTTGGGTTTGTCAGAATTTTGGTTTATTGTTTAACTTTTAAAGCATTGGTGCAAAGGTACACTATGCAACCCATGATTTTTGCCTAATTTACGGAGTCACTGTGGACAGTTTGATTTTTTAGTAGAAAATCACCTATATTTTACGTGATTCGTCACTCTGCTGTCGCGCGAGTGCAAGATAATTTTTGCGGTGATTCCCTGCAATTTTGTGGCGATTCTATTGTGATCGCTGTGGATATCTGTGACATCGGTGATTCCCCAATTCGTGCATATAAACTCAATTGTATCGATAACTGTAAACATACTGCTGTTCACATTAATCGGATAATTCAATATATAATTACAACATCACTTTCAAATATTTAATCTTAAACATTTATGACCATAAATATGTTTAAGAATTTCATAAACACAACCATATGCCTACGCCATTTTTCAGAAGTGTTCAATGGAATAAACAGATTTTTCAAGTTATGTGTAACAGTATAATTTATTTGAAGATGTGTCTAAAAATCGCCTGTCAGAGTTGCCAAAAGAGTTGTGTTCATATATCTCCATGGAGAAACTGAACTGCTATCACAATGTCATCAAGTCCATCCCAGAGTGTATCGTTCAACTGCAGGCTCTCACATTTCTGAACCTAAGGTAAGACATTGCTTCTCTATAACTGAGCCTCGTTATGACAAAACTGGACTTAGTGTCATCCAAGATTAGCCTGTGCAATTTGCACTGGCTAATAAGGGACTTACTACAGTTTCCACTTTTATGGATTTTTTTGTTTAAAGAAAGTTGCTTTTTAAAGAAAATCAGGTCCAGGCGGAAAAAAACAGGGTGAAGTTTTAGAAATGCTGATCTTAAATAAAATTTGAGTTTTTATGTTATTTTAATTTATGTATAATAAGGATATGTGTTATAAACCACCAAAAGTTTCAAATATTAAGTTCAAACTTCCATAATTAAATTTCAGAAAAGTTAGACATCCAGCAGTTTTTATGGCCCCGAAGGAGGGCATATAATGATCGGACTGTCTGTCACACTTTGCGTTTAGGTTTCGAAAAATGCTCATAACTTCTATGTCGCTTCAGATAGCAATATCATATTTGGCATGCATATGTATATGGACAAGGGCTTTCCATACACATACAAACTTTGACCCCTGTGACCTTGACCTTGAACTTAGGGTCCGCGTTAAGGTTTCGAAATCTGCATTTAGGTTTCGAAAAAAAGCTCATAACTTCTATGTACATGAGCCTCGGTATGGTAAAATTGAACTCAGTGCATGGGCATAAAGTGTCATCCCAGATAGGCCTGACCTGTCTGTACGGGCTAATCAGGAATGACACTTTCCTTTTTAATGTCTTCCGTTTAAAGGAAGTACATTTTTAGCAAATCTCTGTTATGACAGAAAGTTTCATCCTACATTAGTCTGTGTAGACAGGCTTTTTCCGCTCCATTTTGGGAAAACGCCACACTGAAATTTTGGGAATTTCGCGTCGTGAAAACCCCAATTTTGGGAAAAAAATTATCGCAAAATTGGCTCAATTGGGAAAAATTATCGCATGTAAATTATTTAAAACAGTGTTTCTTATATTTCAAAGAAGCCGTTAACTGGTAAATAACGACTATTTTGATAACTTATTATTAAAATTTTACAAAATATTATGAACATGTGTGATAAGTGCAGGTTTTTTAATCTGAATTTGGGGAAAAGGCTTGGCCTTTTTGAGGTGAAAAAAATCGCGGGAGGCGCCGGATTTTGAGGAAAAAAAAGAAAGTCTTAAATAATCATTAACATATTTTACAGTTCTTTAAACAAATTCAAGGCAACAGATAATTTAATTATGCAATACTTTCTATTTTCTACACCAAATCAGGTCAACTTATATATTTAAAGGGTAAAAAAAAAAAAAATTTTTTTTTTTTTTTTTTTGAATTGGGAATTTTTTTTTCAATTGGGAAAAAAACAACCAGATTTGCATTGGGAATGGGGCCGAATTTCGGACCCGTGGCATAGGGCGGAAAAAGCCTGGTAGACTTCACAGGCTTATCTGAAACAATACTTTAACCTCCACAAATGGGGATAATTGTAGAAATACCATTTAAAATTGTGCTATTGCAGATTAGAAATTGTAAATATTGAGTACCAGTATGCTAACCATAACCCTTGGTTAATAGTAAACTCTGAATACTTTGATAAAAACTTAAAATTTTAGAAAAAGGTTCAGCAATCCATATATTCATAGGTATTCAGGTATATTCCATATTTATTTCATACTTACCATACATTTGTATGCTGTCCTCTGCTCATGGATAGCACACATGTCATGTTTATCGCTATTTATCATGTATCACAAGCAGAGACCATGTTTTCTAAGGATTTTCAGTCAACATATTTGTTGTAACATGTTTTATTTAATTCTTAATTCTTATTAATTTCTATTTTAAATGCGAACCTCAAGTGCTATACTGTGATAACACATGTAAATGTATAGACATTATTTCCAACTCCTTTGTATATAATCAAATATTATGACTGAGGACCATATTATCATAAACCTATTTCTAATGTACTCGAAACATCAGAGTTGTCAACCAACATCTGACAGTGGTAGTCAAAATATGTGTATTGTGTCAAATGTGTTAGTCTTCAGAAACTAGATAATGTTATAATTTGTAGACTAGAAGCTTGTCTTTTACAATCATGTGCAATATTTGATAGCTTTGTGGTACTTCACTGTTGTTTCTGTTGTAAATATATAATTGTTTTGATGAAAAAGGCAAAAAAAAAACAGTTTTTATCTGACATTGTTTGCTCATGCCATCTACCAACTCTTAAATAATGAACACATATTAGTATTATAAATTACCTTTGTTCTTGGAAACTGGCCTTAATGTATATGCCTTTAAGTTTGTCCCAGATTAGCCTGTGCAGTCGGGACAGGCTAATCTGGGACAACCCTTTACACCTAGACAAGATTTTTGTTTTGAAGAAATTTCATTTTAAGGAAAAATTCCATAAAAGCAAAAAAGTGTCCTCCCTGATTAGCCTGTCGGGGCAGCACTGACTATCACTTTTTAAATCACCATATTTGGCTTTTGTTCATCAATCTTGGTTTGGTGTCATGCAGTGTGTATAATAATGTTGAACTCTTTACTTACTTTTTAGCCACATTTTTCATTGGATCTAGAATTTAGCAGAACGTTTATTAATTTTGGACAATATCGCAATAATAAATCTAGAAAAAATTATAACCACTCTAGAAGCCACATTTTTGACTCAAATCTATTTTTTTTTATAAATATAACATTTATTTACAAGCTTCATACCATACATAGTTGTTTGTGTAAGGTGTATTTTAATGTGTCTGCCTCACATACACACACATTCCTTATGATGTAATAGTTAACATGTTAAAAAATACATCTATAACAGTTTGGTTAATAATGCTTACAGTTAATGAGCTGTACTTCACATATCAAACATATCATGTTACAAAAATATTTGAATTTGCATCGTTACGATAAAAAATACATATCAGACTCTTGATAAAACTATAACAGAATGGTTATCTTGAAAATATCTAGGCCAAGTTAGAATTTGTGAACACAAATTAAGTCACTTGGTCAAATCTGAGAAAAACCATAGTACCAATCTAGAAGCCACTTTGATGAGTCAATCTGCATAAAAAATTATCAGAATCTTTATCCTGATGATATTAAGGCCACTGGGTCTAGTGTGGTAAAAAACTGTCATTAGTTCAAGTAGTCAACATGTGTACCTTGAATTGAGTACTACAAAGCCACCATTGCCCTCTTGTTATTTAGTTGTTGTATTCAATTTTTTTTTTACACATTTAATGGTGGTAAAATGGAATTAAGTTTTCGTGCTTTTCATATTTTGGTGGTTAAAACAGGATACAACCCACCATGCATGTGCACAAGTACATAAATATGCATATATATGTCATTTATCTAATATGCAGGGTTTTCATTAAGTTTTAAAAAGGATATTTTTTTAAAGATGGAGGAAAGTTAATTTGTACAATAGATTAAAAAGTAGCCGATAGTTGTTCAATATTATGCATAAAAAGCAGGTTGAGCCCCATTCTTGCAAAACTTAGCTAAAGACTTTTGCGTAAAATTAAGGTTTTTATGGAATTATTTCAAAGTGTCTCCTCAACAAAAATTCAATCTAGGGGAAAAGCACAATGCACAGGCTAATATGGGACACATGCATTAAGCCCAAATTTAACAGAACATTGCTCATATGATTTATCTTCCTCCCGGCTCTGAATGAAACCCCTGTACATGTATAAAGACAACTCAATCTGCCTTTTTTGTTCATCAACCCTTGCATGGTGTGCATTATTTTGCATGTGTTTTTGTTTGCCTGTGTTGCAGATCACAACAGAGCCACCACATCTGATAGAAAGCAACAACCTTGCAATCCGTGCAGCAGCTGCCGTGTGTAACCGGGACCCCCGGTTTACCCGGACGCCCCCAGACCCCACTCCACGCTTTACCAGCCACTTGTCCACTGAAAATTTGGCCTTGACCTCTATACCTGCCACACAACAATCTCCCCACAGCCAGTATTCCACAGCTACACCAAACTCATACAATATTCATAAACCAGCACAGACCTATTCCCAGCCATCTTTCAGTAGCAGCGTTAATCAATCAACACGGACATATTCCCAGCCGCCTTACAACAGCAACCTTGTTAATACATATAACAACAACAGCAGCTTCAGCGGTAGTCACGTGACATCTTCATCGACATCATCGTCATCCACTAAAGGGGGAAGCCCAGTTGCGACGCCCGACCCTCTGTCACCCAATGCCACTCAATTCCCTTCATCGTCGGTGTTCACTAGCGAACCTTCAACGTATACCCCGGCCTATGTGCCCCGGAGAACTCTTTTCTCCCACTCAACTACTCCACCCACGCTGTTCCCAGTCTCAAGACACGCAGGCTTCACGCCCACGATCCCTGATGGTGCGGGCAACACTGCCCCCGGGCTAACTGCTGCCTCCCCAGGGGTGGGGCCGTCTAAGAACGCTTTCGGCTCTAGTTTGGAAGATGAGTTCACAAGGGTTGGTACTTACTATTAAGTGTTCACAATAGTACTTTTGTCTAAGAACTTTTTGGCACAAGTTTGGAAGATAAGTTCACAACAGGTGGTACTTACTGTCAAGCATTCCCTTACACAAGATTTGTGCCTTTATTGTTGAATATGTAATGGTCTTATTGTTTTCATAATCCTTTGAAATTTTTTATTTGTGTATATATGTAGTTTAAATATAGGTTTTTCAAATCTCATGATTTTTATGATCATTGAAAAGTTAATGCCAATGTTTTTCAATGAAATATTAGTTTTGCTCAACCAACATATACTCTTTTTAAAAAGATGATGATGGTTGGACAAAAAAAGCCTATATCTAAGCATTTACAGATCATCCCTTCCTTTGGGTCATGATTTGTGAATATTTAATATGAATGCATGTGTATATGTACCGGTATACTTAATTTTTTTGTTGGGAATTTACCTCTCTCATTCTCAGTTGCCTTAAATATATTAGTTTGCATGATATTGGTGTATACTTTTAAACGTTTAGGCTGCATTTTTCTTCCATATACATGTTGTATTTCTTGTTTACACTACTGATGCAATGACTTCAGTGTTCAATTTTCTGTAGTGTAGCATGAAGCATTGGAACCTTTATGTAGCAGAAAGAAATCTTGTCTAATTAAGGGAAAAACACTATTTTCATACAGCTGTCGGTCATAAGAAACTAAGCAACAATTTGTTATTTTGATGACCCTGCTTAAGCAGTTATGAGTTATGGCATTGTGCTTAAGAACTAATTTGTGGTAAAATTTTATCATTCATCTGGTAATTTTAAGATAAAACTTGCAAATTATATTGATATTGATTTTCAGGTCACTAGGTCAAATGTCAAGGTCACAGTGACTCGAAATAGTAAAATGGTTTCCGGATGATAACTCAAGAATGTTTACGCCAAGGATCATGAAACTTCATAGGTACATTGATCATGACAGGCAGATGAACCCTATTGATTTTTAGGTCAAAGGTCAAGGTCACAGTGACAAAAACGTATTCACACAATGGCTGCCACTACAAATGACAGCCCATATGGGGGGGGGGCATGCATGTTTTACAAACAGCCCTTGTTTTAACAAAATAATCCATTAAAGCAGAAAGTGTTGTCCCTGATTAGCCTGTGCAGAACAAGGCTCTTTTTTGTGAAAACAAGTGAAGGAGGAATGTGTTGCCACAACACGGAATGCACAGGCTAATTGGGGACAACACTTTACAAATATGCATTAAACATAATATTACATTGCAGAAGCTGCAGAGACAGAAGTTACAAAACGAGAGTAAGAAGAAGATCGCAGAGCAGGAAGAGAGGGAGAGGAGGAGACTGGCCGCCCAGAGAGTGCAGGAGGAGCAGCAGGCACTGCTCAGTAGGCAGAGAGAGGTAAAGTGTGGGCACTGCTCAGTAGGCAGAGAGAGTTAAACTGTGGGCACTGCTCAGTAGGCAGAGAGAGGTAAACTAAGGGCACTGCTCAGTAGTAGGAAGAGAGAGGTAAACTAAGGGCACAGCTCAGTAGGCAGAGAGAGGTAAACTAAGGGCACTGCTCAGTAGGCAGAGAGGTAAACTAAGGGCACTGCTCTGTAGGCAGAGAGAGGTAAACTAAGGGCACTGCTCATTAGGCAGAGAGAGGTAAACTAAGGGCACTGCTCAGTAGGCAGAGAGAGGTAAACTTAGGGCACTGCTCAGTAGGCAGAGAGAGGTAAACTAAGGGCACTGCTCAGTAGGCAGAGAGAGGTAAAGTGTGGGCACTGCTCAGTAGGCAGAGAGAGGAAAACTAAGGGCACTGCTCAGTAGGCAGAGAGAGGTAAACTGTGGGCACTGCTCAGTAGTAGGCAGAGAGAGGTAAACTAAGGGCACTGCTCAGTAGTAGGCAGAGAGAGGTAAACTAAGGGCACTGCTCAGTAGGCAGAGAGAGGTAAACTGTGGGCACTGCTCAGTAGGCAGAGAGAGGTAAACTAAGGGCACTGCTCAGTAGGCAGAGAGAGGTAAAGTGTGGGCACTGCTCAGTAGGCAGAGAGAGGAAAACTAAGGGCACTGCTCAGTAGGCAGAGAGAGGTAAACTGTGGGCACTGCTCAGTAGGCAGAGAGAGGTAAACTAAGGGCACTGCTCAGTAGTAGGCAGAGAGAGGTAAACTAAGGGCACTGCTCAGTAGTAGGCAGAGAGAGGTAAACTAAGGGAACTGCTCAGTAGGCAGAGAGAGGTAAACTGTGGGCACTGCTCAGTAGGCAGAGAGAGGTAAACTAAGGGCACTGCTCAGTAGGCAGAGAGAGGTAAACTGTGGGCACTGCTCAGTAGGCAGAGAGAGGTAAACTAAGGGCACTGCTCAGTAGGCAGAGAGAGGTAAACTGTGGGCACTGCTCAGTAGGCAGAGAGAGGTAGACTGTGGTATTTGTGTCAAATTAACAGCTAAAATTCAGCTTCCTTCCCAATCTAAAAAGTTTCATTCCCAAATGACTTTCTACAATTCCCAATGGAAGGTTTAAAAAAAAAACTAGTTTTATGCCCCTCATTGGGTGGCACATAGCAGTTGCACTGTCTGTCTATCCAACTGTCCATTCAGATTTCTATTTTAGGAGTTGTTCTTTAAAGCTTTAAGATATTTACCTGATTTTTAGTGTGTCAGTCTACCTGCTAGACTTACAGATCAAGTTTGAGTTTGTTCTGGTACATTGATTATTGGCCAACTTACGGGCCTTGAACTGATAATTTTTTTTTAGAATAACAGTTTGCCAGACTTTTTTCCTGATTGACTGTAGATATTGACCTGCTTTTTGGTGTATGAGTCTACCTACATTACTTACAGATCATGTTTGGGTTTTGGTCTGGTTCATTGATTGTTTTATGGAGTTACGGGCCTTGTACTTTTCTCTAAAATAACACATGGTTTGCGCTCTGTGCGTCTGTGAGTCTGTCACACTTTTCTGGATCCTGCGATAACTTTAAAAGTTCTTCATATTTTTTCATGAAACTTGAAACATGGATAGATGGCAATATGGACATTATACACGTCATTTCATTTTGTTCCTACGTCAAAAATTATGGTTGCTATGGCAACAAATAGAATAGAAATACTGCTGAAAATGGTGGTTTTCTGGATCCTGCGATAACTTTAAAAGTTCTTAATATTTTTTCCTGAAACTTGCAACATGGATAGATTGCAATATGAACATCATGCACATCATTTCATTTTGTTCCTACGTCAAAAATTGTGGTTGCTATGGTAACCAAAAAAAGGAAAGGAAAAAATCTGAAAATGGTGAAATTTTGACAATGGTGGAGCCGGTAGGGGACCATATCGCTTGACAATAGCCTTGTTTTCCTTAACGCTTTTATATACTTCCTGATTTTTTGTGTGTGAATCAACCTGCATGACTTTTATACGTTTTCATACATGCATTCAATGAGGTGACAAGCTGAATGTCACATGCATCACCTGTCTCATCACCCTAAAGGTCAAGTGAATACTTATAAAGGTCAAAAGTCAGCATCAACAACTGGTGTTTGACATAAACAGGGTTTTAAGACAAAAGTGGAAGTGGGGGATTTCATGCCCTATGAACATGTCTTGTATTTGTATTTCGTTCATTTGTTAAAACTTGCTTCATATTTATTCATGCAAGGGGGTATTTTTGTCACTACTTTAAATTGTTATCTTGATGTTAAGCTTAGATTGTTTTTTTTTCTCCACCAGGTAAAAGAATCAAAACCGCTGGAAGCCTTTCACACTGTGGAATGTCCATCAAGGAATGCCATGGAAACACATCAGCCTGATATTGGGCAGGCTCCTGTCCCATCTCCTGATATATCTCACAACAGGGACGGGGTGGCGCACAGGAATGAGACCAAGTTAGTGTTTTATGTATATTTAAGCTGAGTTCTGGGAAAAACGGTGCTTAATGCATGTGCGTATAATGTGTTAGCACAGATCCGCACAGGCTTATAAGGGATGACATTTGCTGCTTTCATGGTTATTTCCTTTTCCTCTTCTTAGCATAAATCCAGTTGAAGCTTAAAGTGTTGGTCCTCATTAGCCTTTTCATATTGCGGAGGCTAATCTGGGACAACAATGTATGCCCATGCTGTAAGCTCTGGTTTCCCAGTGCAAAGTTTATATGTATTTTGTGCTTATCAACATGACCATTCTTAGAAAGAATGTAAAAACCTTTTGCAAGTTTGCTTTTTGTTTCTTTACTTTTTGTTTTAAACAAATAATAATAGAAAGACTTTGAAAGAAACCTCGAGAGTAGTGGAAAAAATGCCAAACAAACATAAAACTATTCAATTAACGATTTTTATTTCAAAATGCCTGATTATCTGAATGTCTTTCCTGTGAAATGTACTCCATGTAAACTATAAGCTTATATTCTTAATTTCATTCCCATAAAATCAATTCATATGTCTGTTTTGCGAGAACCTGTTGCATTATCATTTTCATTGTAGGACTCCATTCTTACTGAAGGTCATGCTGTGTGTAGCTGTTCCAGAAAGTGGACAGCTGAAAGCATCTATTGTACCCATATTGGCCTCAGTCTAAAGTATTTTGATGAAATATAAGTATGATAACCTGTCAGCTTGTCATCGACTTACAACGGTGATCGCTGTCCGAGGTGGCCTGGATGAGAGAGTATGTACAAACAACAGTTGTGTTAATTGGTTTAGCTTCTTGTTCATGCTGTTCACTGTTTTGCATGGCAGAAAATTTAATAGTTTCATAATGTATTTACATTCACCTTGTTTTTGCTAGCTATAAAAATCTTTTATTATTATTTTCTTTAACATTTTAATATTGTGTTCTTTAACATTTTTACCAAGGAAAAATTATGTTTTATTTTACTGCAAAAATCATACAAAAATACATGTATTATAGATAATCATATGTTCTTGCAAAGTTTCTGCCATGCACTTACATATTTTTATATATGCCTTAATATTACAAAATGATGATTATGAAATTAATGACAATGAAATTTTAAACATGGACATGGTTTCTATTTGCTTAAAGGTATTCATTTCAAATCAAACATTTTTCAAATGAGATTCCTACAGGTTACATGAACAGTGTTTATACCAATTTTAGAAGTCAATAAAATTTAAATGTATACTTTTGTAAACAGGCATATGCGTGTTTGTTAGTGTTACATTTTTATATTATAGCTTTACATGCGTTTGGTAAATATTTCCTTACCATTTTGCTGATCTTTCTTTACTTGATTACATATACTTTTTAGAGGGGACTCAAACTGGGATCAATGTGTGTTTTCTTTTTAACTCGACTATTATATATGAAATATATATAGTGGATCTATCCTACTCACCCCGGCTATTTCCTATGTCCTTTGACATATTGCTTTTATATTTTGCATACTTCTTTACCAACATGACCCCAATCTATAAACAAGAGCAGAAAATTTCGGCCCCAAAACCGTCCAAACGAGACCCCTGACAGGTACTGAATAAAATCTCTTTAGTACTCAAGTATTGGGGGGGGGGATAACTTCTTCTGACTAAATCAATGCTTGGAGATGGGTTCAGTGACTGACATTGAACTTATTAAATGAACACAAAAAATTATTGATTTCTATGACATGTAAGTACATGTATACATATTATATCAGTCAAGTTTGTACAAATATATTAAATGTTTGCAGTTGCATTTCTTCTCATTGGTTGCATTTTTATGCCCCCCGAAGGAGGGCATATAGTGATCATACTATCCGTCCTTCCGTCTGTCCGTCACACTTTGCGTTTAGGTTTAGTAAAAGGCTCATAACTTCTAAATCCCTTGAGATGTAACCTTCATATTTGGTATGCATGTGTATATGGACAAGGCCTTTCAATTATACACACACAAATTTTGACCTCTATGTCCAGACCTTGATGTTGAACTTTGGGTCCGCGTTTAGGTTTCGAAATCTGCGTTTTAGGTTTCGAACAATGCTCATAACTTCTATCAAAGCGTTTATAGGGGGCATACGCCGCATATGTTATCCTATGGTGACAGCTCTTGTTTAATACATTGTTATTTTAAGACCTGATTCTTTATCTTTATTCGATATGTCATTCAACTTTAGGAAATGCTGACGCTCTTCGGAAGTTTGGAGTACCTGTCGGGGTTGACCAACTGACCAGAGTAAGACTGCAGGAAGCAAAATCTTTGAGAAGCTTGTCAGTTGTTCTAGAAAAGAGATTTAACGACCTTCAACCGATTGTATGTGAGATGTGGCACATCAAGCAGGACTTCCTTGAGGTGTGTTTCAGTTGCAAACTCTGCATTGCAAATTGACATTAATATAGTTGTGTATTTTAGCTCACCCCAGCACAAACTGCTAAGGGTAAGCAATTGCAACTGGTCATTGTCTGTTTTTCAGTTTCAACATTTTAACTTAAAATGCATTCCTTCCTTAAGCACTGGGCTAGTCTTGATGTAACTTGGCAGAATTGTTCCTTTTATGAAGCTCTGGTTAATGAATTGCATTCCATGCATAACTGGTTACCATGGCAACCAAAGGGAAAACAATTATGTCCCTGGGGTCAAACTTAGCCCCACCCTTGGGACAATTTATTTTTCTTGTATGGTTATAGTAAAACCCTCAAAAATCTTGTCCTCCAAAATGAAAGAGCCTATAGCATACATATTTGGCATGAAATTTCATCTAGTAGACCATGTTTTTTCACAGTATGCCACTGGGACCAAACTTTGCCCCATCCTGAGGGCAAATATGTTTTCCTTATTTTTATTTAAAAAAAAAATTGTTATTTGTATATAATACATGTATGGCGAAAACTTTAAACATCCATGAATCCCCAATACCTACAGGGGTTCTGAAATATTTTAAGAGTCCAATTGTCCACGGACAAGTTTGACCCACAAATTCACTTGTCCGTACCAAAGAAGTACTTGTCCGTACTTTTAAGATAGATAAAGGAAAAGGTCATTTCTGATTAAGCAAATAATACAAGCATACACTTTTGTTAACTTCAATTTTAAATTATAAACATAGTTAACTAGAAAATTGAACAAAAAATACCAGCAAGATGTGCATATAATAAGATCACGTTTAAGTCACACATGATACTAGTCTTATTTATAAGACACGCAAAGAATTTAGAGATACTTTTTATGTGGGCTAAATTCTTTGGAACTCCAAATATTACCAATATAAAAAGTAGCTTAATATTTGAGAGCGTCAACAAGTTCGACTAACATGATACATGTATCATCTCGGATATTTAATAATCTCAACATGACTAGACAATTCACTTGAAATAAAATAATCTCCGTTAATTATAAGTATATATTTATCCGCTAATAAAGGAAACTCCTTACGAAGTTTACATTTCCACACATCGGCAACGTTTCAAGCCAAGGAAAATCAATTAGCCAAGACTCAAAAACTTCTCGTTTCCGCTTGGCGTCGTGTGTTTATCATATTCATAGTTGGCTTTTCTCTTCTTTTCCGACGCCGAACTGATTTTATCATTGGTCTGATTAGCGTCATGGCTAGATGTTGAAGTGGTTTTATTATATAAAAATCGAATGCAGGTCGTTAGAACATGTATGCGGCCATTTGCAATGTACGAAAAGTGTTATCTTAAAATTCTTATGCGTGATTGGCTGTTGCTATACACATGTGTGCTGGTTTGTTTCTCTATTAAAACAGGGACATAGGTCCCTGATTAAAATTGTTTTCTTATGCGTGATTGGCTGTTGCTATATATACTCGTGGACTGGTTTACCACATTAAATAATTATAATCGGAAAATAACATACCTTCAGTTAAAAAAGTGGCTAGTCCGCAGATTAATCATAAGCTATTTATATAAACTTCGTTTTTTATTTTAAAAAAATATTGAAGTTTCGTTCTCGAAACAAATTTTACCACGGAAATTTTACTTGTCCCCGTACAAGCCAGCTTTCAAAAACTGCTTACCCGGAATAGTAAATTGTCGACTCGGACAACTCGGACAGCATATTTCAGAACCCCTTACCTAATGTCCAAATTTGCCAAAACTCAGGAGCAAACATATCCTTATACGTTTATAGTGAAAACTTTATCCAATCTCCTTCTGATATAGAAAGGAATAGAGTTTCAGTCTGTAGAAGAAACATAAGTCACATGAGCGATATAGGGCCATCATGGCCCTATTGTTACAAATATGTTGACAGTTTTTAAGGATTCATAAATATTTGTTGTTTATGTATGCAAACAATTAAATGTGGAGATGCATAACAGATGTGAAAGTTTTCAATCAGAGACAAAAATGGAAAACTTATCAGCTATCCATCATCCTGTTTAGAAAAGTATGTGTTGTTATGAAGTTCAGTTCAACAACATTACTCACTGATGAACATTTTCATTGTGTTAGGAGATGAAAGCAAATTAAAACAGGAGGATAATCATGCATTTAAATGGGAAAACAATTTCATTTTACGTTGATAACCACGTTTTTTCCTCAGTTCTTTAAGAATTGTACTGTACATGTATGATAAGAATGTTCTGTTACAAAACATCAAGCCAAACTGTCCGAAATGAAAATAAAAACCTATTTGAAGATTTTTATATCTTCCAAGTAAAATGATGAGGGACAGGTGTCTTGTTAGTGTACCGTGTTTATATAGAGGAAACACAATGTAAATGAAACATAAGTTTATTGAAAAAAAAATGGAATTAACCCATAAAGTGATATTGAGTAGTTGCATTATATGTAGGAAAATTATTCTAATAAGGTGTTTATACATATATTTTCAGAAGTGTTACAAGGCGCTATTCAGGCCAGTGCACACTCCTGGAACTATAAATCACTTAAAGACCATTTTGCACCGTACAGATGTAAATGGCAAGGTGAAGGGTAGGTTCCAACCACATTTTGAACTTTTAATATTGGTTGGTGAATGCATGGTAACAGAGCCATTCCAAGGTTGAAGCATTTCTGCAAATGGAATCTGTTGACAGCAGCGTTCAGCATCCTCTGCTGACCGGTTTGACAGAACAATCCGATGATGAGCAAAATCAAGGCTTGAAGTCGCTGAATGGAGAGTTCATAAATCATCATGGCTATGGAAAAGTGGACTGTCCAGAGCCAATCAACAGACAAACAACAGCAGTACAGCAAGCCCTATACATAGTAAAACCAAATGGGGAGCGTGTTTTGCTTAACCCAGTAGCTGCTGCCAACTCTGAACCAGATGAGCTTTTCAACTATGCATCACAATTACGCCATTGGTATTTACATCTTGCCGAGCTACATGATACAGCAAAAGAAGGTGATTTAAATAGGACTGTACTGCAATTACTCTATAATGGTAATTCAGCAAGAAATATACAGTTAGGTCACTGGTATAGGAACTTTTGGCACAATGTGTCTTTAACAATTGTTCAGCATTAAAAACTGAAATGAGCTTCAAATAGGTTTAACTAGAAATTAATTTAAATTACAGTCTTGCATAGAGTGCTGTAACAGTTATGTCTATTGAATTAAAAAGCACAAAAGCCATGTTGTATAACCACTTGAAACATACCATTTATCCAGAATATGACATTCATCAATGACAACCGCTACAACATGCTGTTGAAGCTGACTTTTCAGTATTTCTCGACCTTTGTGTGTGTTTAGTAGAGCTTCAGGATGGCACAATATAACTGAAAAATCACCCTGTATCAGATGGTCAATGTTTGCATCTGTCTTGCATTTGTACAAATGCCCGTTAATTTCCCCATCTTGTTCAAACTCACGACCATCATCTACATTAGCACTAATGTCAAGTCTACATGATGAAATGTTA
Organism: Dreissena polymorpha; assembly: GCF_020536995.1. Lineage (NCBI taxonomy): Eukaryota > Metazoa > Mollusca > Bivalvia > Myida > Dreissenidae > Dreissena > Dreissena polymorpha. The sequence continues at coordinate 73,240,751 of NC_068360.1, read as the reverse complement.
TGTTTTCTTAATGACACACACTGGTCTTTCTGAATAACATTCAATGAAGAAACAACCAAAACAACAGGTTTGTTGACATTTTCACCAAGAACTTTTGGTAGTAAATGATAGATTATACTCTTTCCATATCCAACTTGAAGATTGACGATAATGTCTCCTTTTCTGTTTGCTATTTGCATTAAAGCTTCACGCTGTTTGTCTTTCAAAATCAGTTTCTCGTCGTAGCAACGCACGCCAGCATCCAATTTCTCCATTTTGTTTACATATGGCGGAAAAATTTTAGCTGCGTAAAAAGGCAGGGAAATAGTTCCCATATTTTTAATGAAACACATTGATATAATTTCAATATAAAGGATTTTAAAGTTAGATATGCATATAAGTTTATGCAGGAATACTATAAATAAACTTTAAAGAAAGAAAAATTATTTCTTAAAGTTTCGCCAAGTTTCCTGGCGTTGTGGCCCATGCAGAGATGTATGGTGAGGAACGAACGACAACTCTGCTAGGAGAATGACATTCTTGCACTGTTCCTAAAGTAAACACTTCTAGTCACGTCAAAGCAACTGCAAGCTTACAAAGTTTTTCAACACCACCTACGCATTGGTTCCCAATCCTCATATACTGGTGTAGCGTGAGAATTGCAAGACCGTGAGAAAGTTAAGATTTGCAGGAAAACAACAGGTTTTGCGCATGTGCAGTACGATGTAAACATGCTCGTGAGGAATGCAAGACCGTATCCTTGTATTACATAAGTTTTACCCTATTTTAATGATTAATGATGCAAATGGCAAATGATTTAGATGCTGAAAGTCTACTCAAAAACCCTGAACAATATTGTCAAGATTTTTTCTTATTGCGTGAACACAAAAATAATAATGTTATTGTTATAATAGCAGATTGATTCGGCCCCAAGCAATTTCGGCTATTTAGTTGGGGATATAATCTGGGTTGTTTATTATTAAAGCGTCGTTTTACTTGGTGTTCCAAGATGTTCACATGCAGGCTTGCTGTTTATTTTGCAAATGTTCAGACAGAATTTGTTCAAAGAATGTGTCAACATTCACTACAAGGGATGCTTAAAAACATACAGAACACATATTGTTTTAATCAATGTGAGACAGACTCCCAGTATAGTCGCAGTGTGCCAATGCTCCAGAGGAGCTTTGCAATTAATGGGAAAAAAAGAAAGCTTCAAATATTGTAGGCATAGGCAGACATATGATCATGGGAACAGTATGTTCAACGCACTGACATATGTGATCCAGTGTGGTCAGTTTCCAACAAGTGCGAGCCAGAAAACTGGGCCTACCCAAAGTAAGTAGTTGCTGGCCTTTTTCCCATTGCGTATTTGTCAGTGAAAAAATCATAAATAATTTATAAATGTATTTAAGAAATTTTAAACAAATTATGCAGCAGTAAAGGTGTGGGTATATGCAAATCTTTCATAAAAGATGAAAATGTATTGCCCAATCATTCTAAAAAATGAAAACCTTATATTATTTTTTTGTTGCAGTTGTTTTGTGTTGTTTGTTTTTTTATAAATGGTTATCCAAGGAATGGAAGAAAGTATGTCGTAATTCTTCCATCAGGGATAAAACTTTCTTAATACTGATAATTATAATTATAATGATAAATGATTGTTAGTATGGTTATGATATTATGCATAAGCCATAATCTGTTAATATCAGTATATTTGACATATTAATGTTATTCTAGTGTTGTATGTTAAGGAGAGTGTATCAATCTCCATGCAGAGTTGTTCCTTGCTCTTACATACGCCACGGCAACGGGCTCGGCAGCTATTAGAACAAGAACCTTGTACAAACCGAACACACAATCATATTCAAAGCATATTTAATTTGAAATAGGATAGAAAAACATTTAACAATGAAACACCACCACCCATGATTGTAGGGAACCTTTGACCCCTTCATTTATGTCCAATCATTATCTGATCTACATGTAACAGGAAATTCCTTTCTTGAATTATAAACCCCAACGCTTATTGAAAAGCGTGGGGATATTGTGGTAATCTCCGGCGTCTGACTGTCTGTCCGTCCGTCCTGGCCACTATCTCCTCCTACACTATTAGCACTTGAACATTGAAACTTACACACATGGTAGCTATGAGCATATGTGCGACCCTGCACTATTTGGTATTTTGATCTTACCCCTGGGTCAAAAGTTACGGGAGTTGGGGTGGGGGGTCAGAGATTTTTACTCATTTTTTAGGTAATTGTACTATAATTTCTTCATTTCTACACCGATTGTCTTCAAATTGGTACTGAACCTCTCTTATGACAATACGGTCAATCTCAACTATGCATGGCCCCATTACCAACCCTGGGGCGCCCCTCCCACATAGGCTACGCCCACCTATATTGCCTTTTACTACATTTCTACACCGATTTACTTCAAATTGATACTGAACCTCTCTTTTGTCAATACAGTTTATCTCAACTAGGCATGACCCCATTACCAACTCTGGGGTGCCCTGCCCACATAGGCCACGCCCACCCAAAATTGCCTTTAACTATAATTTCTTCATTTCTACACCGATACACTTCAAATTGATACTGAACCTCTTTTAATACAATACAGTCAACCTCAACTATGCATGACCCCATTACCAACCCTGGGGCAACCCGCCCACATAGGCCACAGCCATTCAAAATTGCTTTTACTATAATTTCTTAATTTCTACAACGATTTACTTCAAATTGATACTGAACCTCTCTTATGACAATACGGTCAATCTCAACTATGTATGGCCCCATTACCAACCCTGGGGCGCCCCGCCCACATAGGCCTAGCCCACCCAAAATTGCCTTTTACTATAATTTCTTCATTTCTACACCGATTCACTTCTAATTGATACTGAACTTTCTAATGACAATAAGGTTAATCTAACCTATGCATGGCCCCATTACCAACCCCGGGGCACCCCTGTGTCAAACATGCGGCGGGGAATACGCGTCGGCCTTTGCCGGGCCATTTCTAGTTTATTATGTTGTACTTGTACTGAACAAGTTTGATACTATCCAATGTATATTTTTAATCTGAATGGTTCACATACTGAAATCTTAAAACAATTTCTTTTCTTTTTATAAGATTCATAATATTATATTGGTGTTTTAGTATATTGATCTTTAATTGTTTGGATTCAAACAAAAATGACATTAGTCAAAAAACAAAAACAAATTAAATGAGAACATGCCCCTTAAAATGGTATCATATTTCTGGAGATATTAACAGAGGAAAACCAACCCATATACTATACTATATTGTTAGATTTTAATACCAGTATTTTACGCATGTTTTTAGGCATAATAATCCATAACCATTTAATTAGGATAATTTCAATAATTGAAAATACATGAACCATGCAAATTCATAAAAACAACTTAAGCTGTAATGTGTTGGAGATTCACAGATTTGTGCTATCTGATGTTGTGTAAGATAGATCCTGTGAAAAAAATTCTTCATGGAATTTGTAAATAATACCACAGATGAAATATTGTTGTAGGTTAATAGTCTTCAAATTGCTCATTTTTCTCAGACATGCCCTTGTATTTCAAGAAAGAATACTTTCCAGGCCAGAGGAAAGAGGCTTGGGTTCAAATCCCAGCAAGGGCTTCAGAGGAGATGCATTTTGGGACAAATGATTTTATTTGCTTTATTTTATATCCTTAAACTCAACCAAAGCATCATGCAAATACATTGAAAATAATCTTTGATTATGCATAAATGAAAGACATAAAACTTATGAATTGAAATCATTTTTCTTTTTTTAGTCACTCCAACTATCATGCAACATTTTAATGCAAAAGAATAACATTTTTAGTGTCATTAGTCCTAATACAATACAATATAATGCAAAAATGAGAGGACAGAATAAACTTATTATGCCCCCCTTCGAAGAAGAGGGGGTATATTGCTTTGCACATGTCTGTGGGTCGGTCTGTCGGTCCGTCAACCAGGTGGTTTCCGGATGATAACTCAAGATTGCTTAGGCCTAGGATCATGAAACTTCATAGGTAGATAGATCATGACTCGCAGATGACCCCTATTGATTTTGAGGTCACTAGGTCAAAGGTCATGGTGACCCGAAATAGTAAAATGGTTTCCGGATGATAACTCAAGAACGCATATGCCTAGGATCATGAAACTTCATAGGTAGATTGATCATGACTTGCAGATGACCCCTATTAATTTTGAGGTCACTAGGTCAAAGGTCACGGTAACCCGAAATGGTAAAATGGTTTCCGGTTTATAACTCGAGAACGCATACGCCTAGGATCATGAAACTTCATAGGTAGATAGATCATGACTCGCAGATGACCCCTATTGATTTTGAGGTCACTAGGTCAAAGGTCAGGGTCACGGTGACCCGAAATAGTAAAATGGTTTCCGGATGATAACTCAAGAACACATATGCCTAGGATCATGAAACTTCATGGGTAGATTGATCATGACTCGCAGATGACCCCTATTGATTTTCAGGTCACTAGGTCAAAGGTCAAGGTCACGGTGACCCGAAATAGTTAAATGGTTTCCGGATGATAACTCAAAAACACTTACGCCTAGGATCATGAAACTTCAAAGGTACATTGATCATGACTCGCAGATGACCTATATTGATTTTCAGGTCACTAGGTCAAAGGTCAATGTCACGGTGACCCGAAATAGTAAAATTGTTTCCGGATGATAACTCAAGAACGCTTTTGCCTAGGATCATGACACTTCATAGGTACATTGATCATGACTCGCAGATGACCCCTATACATTTTCAGGTCACTAGGTCAAAGGTCAAGGACACAGTGACAAAAAACGTATTCACACAATGGCTGCCACTACAACGGATAGCCCATATGGGGGGCATGCATGTTTTACAAACAGCCCTTGTTATATACGGTAACAATCTCAAAATTTATAACATTTTAAATAAATTAATAATAAGTGTAGGACATTAGCCCCTTAGGACGTTAGCCACCTAAGACATTTGCCCCTTAGGACGTTAGCCCCAACCTATTTGTAAATTCATTTGTTAGGTTTTTAATTATGCCCCCCTTCGAAGAAGAGGGGGTATATTGCTTTGCTCATGTCGGTCGATCTGTCGGTCCGTCCACCAGGTGGTTGTCAGACGATAACTCAAGAACGCTTGGGCCTAGGATCATGAAACTTCATAGGTACATTGATCATGACTCGCAGATGACCCCTATTGATTTTGAGGTCACTAGGTCAAAGGTCAAGGTCACGGTGACCAGAAATAGTAAAATGGTTTTTGAATGATAACTAAAGAACGCATACGCCTAGGATCATGAAACTTCATGGGTAGATTGATCATGACTTGCAGATGACCCCTATTGATTTTGAGGTCACTAGGTCAAAGATGAAGGTCACGGTGACCCGAAATAGTAAAATGGTTTCCAGATGATAACTCGAGAACGCATATGCCTAGGATCATGAAACTTCATAGGTAGATTGATCATGACTCGCAGATGACCCCTATTGATTTTGAGGTCACTAGGTCAAAGGTCAAGGTCACGGTGACCCGAAATAGTAAAACGGTTTTCGGATGATAACTCAAGAACGCATACGCCTAGGATCATGAAACTTCATAGGTAGATTGATCATGACTTGCAGATGACTCCTATTGATTTTGAGGTCACAAGGTCAAGGTCACGGTGACACGAAATAGTAAAATGATTTTCGGATGATAACTCAAGAACGCTTTTGCCTAGGATCATGACACTTCATAGGTACATTGATTGTGACCCGCAGATGACCCCTATTGTTTTTCAGGTCACTAGGTCAAAGGTCAAGGTCACAGTGACAAAAATTGTATTCACACAACGGCTGCCACTACAACGGACAGCCCATATGGGGGGCATGCATGTTTTACAAACAGCCCTTGTTTCATCTTTTTTTAAATTAAATGCAATTAAAGGGTAGAAAATGATATATAAATATATAAATATCCAGATGACATATCTTTTTTTATCAGATTTTTAGTAACAAACAGAGCACTTAGTATATGTATACAACCATGTTTTACTTTAAAATTGTGTTTATTTTAAGAGTGAATAAAACTTAAGAAAAAGTGATTAAAGTTTTTAACAACTGAATAAACCACAAGAGTATTGAATCTTCTGTGCTATATGTTTTACTTCAACTGATTCAAGTAGTTAATTGGTATTACTGTTTACCAATTAATTATTATCATTATGCATTCACACTTTTATTAATAGCTGTGTATGTGTAAGCACATGTAATTACTTTAAATTTATTTAAAGAAAAGGCATCAAAGAGTTTTTTTAGCTCACCTGAGAACAATGTGCTCATGGTGAGCTATTGTGATCGCCTTTTGTCCGTCGTGCGTCGTCAACATTTACCTTGTTAACACTCTAAAGGTCACATTTATTGTCCAATCTTCATGAAACTTGATGAGAACATGTGTCTCAATAATATCTTGGACGGATTTGAAAATGGTTCCAGTTGGTTGAGAAACATGGCCGCCAGGGGGCGTGGCAGTTTTCCTTATATGGCTATAGTAAAACCTTGTTAACATTCTAGAAGTCACATTTTTAGTCCAATCTGCATGAAACTTGGTGGGAACATGTGTCCCAATAAAATCTTCGAAAAGTTCAAAAATTGTTCAGGTTGGATGAAAAACAGGACAGCCAGGGGGCGTGACAGTTTTCCTGTATGGCTATAGTAAAACCTTGTTAAGACTCTAGAAGTCACATTTTTAGTCCAATCTTCATGAAACTTTGTCAGAACATGTGTGCCAATAATATCTTGGACGAGTTCGAAAATAGTTCCGGTTGGTTGAAAAACATGGCCGCCAGGGGGCGTGGCAGTTTTCCTTATATGGCTAAAGTAAAACCTTGTTAACACTCTAGAAGTCACATTTTTAGTCCAATCTTTATGAAACTTGGTCAAAAGATGTGTCCCAATAATATCTTGGACGAGTTCGAAAATGGTTCCAGTTGAATGAAAAACATGGCCGCCATGGGGCGGGGCAGTTTTCCTTATTAGCTTTACTTTATGGTAAAACATTGTTAACACTCTAGAAGTCACATTTGTGGTCCAATGCTCATGAAACTTGGTCAGAATATTTGAACTAATAATATCTGGGCTAAGTTTAAAAATGGTTGAGATCAGTTAAAAAACATGGCCGCCAGGGGGCGTGGCATTTTTCCTTAAATGGCTATTTACTACAAAACCTTTTAACACTCTAGAAGTCACATTTATTATCCAATCTTTATGAAACTTGATCAGAACATTTGTTCTAACAATTGCTCGAGTGAGTTTGAAAATGGTTATGGTTCGTTGAAAAACATGGCCGCCAGGGGGGGGGGGCCAGTTGTCCTTATATGGCTTTAGTGAAAACTTGTTGACACTATATTAGCCACATTTATTGGCCAATCTTCATGAAACTTGGTCTCAACATTTGTCCCAATAAAATTTTGCCAGAGATTGAAGCTGGGTCATATGAGCTCAAAAACTAGGTCACAAGGTCAAATATATAAAAAAAACATGTTAAAAGTCACTTTTTTGGGCCAAAATAATCTTCATGAATCAGCTTGCATTTTTTCAGAATAGTCTAGTTCCTTTGGCTTTCAGCTGAGCGCCTTACGGCCTGATGGCCCTCTTGTTTAGTTTTTTTGCTCGAATATAGAAATGGGTTGATAGGTTACAAATTTGCTTAGATTTGCCATCCATATAAAATAGTAAAGAATTGTAAAAAAAACACTAACTAACATTTACGTGTGTGGTACCAGCTATAAATTGATAAAAAATATATAAGACTTCAACATATTAATAATTGTATGTTTTTACATATGAAATGAAAAAATGGAATAAAAATAATTACTTTAAAAAAGTTTTAAACGTTTTAAAACCCCTGGGGGCTAATGTCCTAGAGTGCACTTTTTTGAAGGGGCTTATGCCCCAGATGGCTGATGTCCGTACCCCTTAATAACATATTAATAACTGGTGACAGTCATGTACCAGTATTTAAATACATGTAATTAACAGAAACCTGACAAATGTTATACTATCACTCATACAACCATTAAACCATTTAACCTTTTGCATGTGTATCTGGACAAGACCTTTCCATGCGCATAAAGGATTTCTTTGCCTGTTAAAGGCTCTATAAAGGTGAAGATCCGTAATTTTTTTACCGATTTTTAAATATTTTTCCGTATTTTATATATAAAGGTTATCAAAAAACAATATGTATATGCTATTGGACATAACCATAAAAATATGCGCAATACAACTTGTTTTGAGCTCAAAATACATTGTCCTCCAAGTCAATCGTGTTTACAAACAATCAGTTTATTTACATCGCTGTTTACTCTGGAAACTGAAAGTGAAAGTGACTCAGCTCACCAAAAATATATCATTGATTTTTAATGTTTTCTGGTATCACTCACAAAGTATGTCTCTGCTAATAATAGTCAACACGTTTGTAGTGATCTAATTTGTTACTTTTTGCTGGTAAAAAGTTGTTTCAAATAGAATTATAAGTAAATGTTCTTTTGGCTATTTCTAGCATACGTCACCGCTTTGGGGCTACATATCACGTTAGTTGCAAAGTTGTAAACATTTCTTCCAATTATGAAACAGGTATACATTGTGTATCTTCAATACTTCTTGACAACGTTGCACCTCAGCTGTGTTATTAGCATTTTTTATGCAAGAGTAACTGAAATCCGGTAAAAATTAGGCAAGTTTATATGCATAATAATTGGATTTGTCACCTTTATAGGGCCTTTAATTTGTGTAGTTAAAGTAAAAGAATGCTATCATTATAAATATTATTTTGTTTATAAAGCTTAACTTCTACAAGTGTAAATTGAATAAATGCATTACAAGCATAACAGGAGCAAAGAAATACATTAAGTATGAATATGATTATGACAAAATATCTCTTACACAAGAGATGTTTTTGTCAGAAACACAATGCCCCCTACTGCGCCGCTTTGATTTTTTTGTTACATTGAAGGTTGACCGTGACCTTTCGCCACTAAAAATGTGCAGCTCCATGAGATACAAATGCATGCCAAATATCAAGTTGCTTTCTTCAATATTGCCAAAGTTATTGCCAATGTTAAAGTTTTCTGACAGACGCACAGGCTGACAGACAGACAGACAGACAGACCGACAGTTCAACTGCTATATGCCACCCTACCAGGGGCATAAAAAAACACCTAAGAATCCTTTAAAAGCAAATGGGAATTGTTCAGTGCTATTGTCTGGCAACTTAATATAACTTAATATTTAAATTTGATGATTGATGTTCTTTTGCACTCTCTTACATTTCCATTGAATTGTATTGTATAGATAACTTTATATGGTTTGAATATTTTTTTTATCTTTTTCATCTCTAATTGTTGTAGTCTTCACAACTTGTTACAAATACTATTTATACTCTTCTAAAATTAAAATGTATTTATATGCCTTTTTCATCTGTTAGTGCAATTAATACATACTTTTATTGTGTTTACATACTAGAAATGTCTTCTTTTTATTTTATTTTTTAACTGTCATATTTTTTGTATAATTGTTTTTCAATCTCAAAATTACAAGCTACTGAAGTTATACTTTAAATTTACTTTCATTATTTAAATAATTTATATATGCAGCTTATGCACCTATTGTTCGTCTCAGATTGCATTATATCATTAAAATCTGTTGAAAAATCTGTAGATGTCCAAAAAAACCTTTTTTGAAGAAAATGATGCTCAAATTAACCCATACATAACCAGTGTCTGATCCAAATTTTATCTGATAACTACCATATCTCACCCTTGAATGTGCTTTATGGCAGAACAGAATGGGGTTTAGAAACCATATATCACTAGGGGGTGTTGATAATAACAGATAAGAATTTATGATGCCCCATGACAGGTGATTTTTGGTACTAGTAAAATACATTGCAGAAATGTGTACCTTGTCATAATTTATATCTGTTAATTAATCTAAGGGATACAACTGCGAAATGATTTTTATTAACTTTATAAGATATAATTATACATATGCCCAATTCATAACTAAAAATGAATGGAATTTCCAATGAAAAATGTCATGTTATTACTGCAAGTGGTAGTTAGTTAGTCATTACAGGATTATAACTGTTTATAACTCTCATCTATATTTATTATTTCATAAATTAAAGGTTATAAATATAAGTTATATTTCAGAATGGTAATTTGTGCACATCAATTCCCATATAGATGTTCAATAAAAACAAAACAGAATTTGCATAAAGCTTTTTTACAGGAATTCAAAAGAATATGGTCAAATTAGCTCATGTAGTTCATATGTATCAAAATTAATAATATTGCTTTCATGAATCCCACCAGTAGAATGATTGTAAACTAGTAAGCATACATAAAATCACAAATGTACATTTGAATGATATCCTGGGCAGGTAAAATGAAACATTAAATGAAGTGTTGTCATTAATTGGTTTCCCAACATGTTTTAATCATATACTTGTTGTACACAAATACAAAGTTGGTTGTGCTGTGTACAAATTTAGGCAGCATATAGAAAATCAATCTTCACAAATTAAACTAAAATCATCTTAGTCATTTAAGTATAATTGTCCACATGTTACTACTTTATGTTTTCTCATTTGAGTTTGTGAATGAGACAATTATTGTATTTTTTAATTGTAGCTATTAATATTCATGGGTTATAAAAAGGCGATACACATTCCTGAAGAATTTTCTCCAGACTTCTCCAAGTTCAAATACAAAATGCATTCATAAAAACAAGAGCTCACAGATAGTGGCAATGTCTTAAGGTTGGCTCAGACTAAAAAAGAAAAGAAGTATACCGGTATACCCTAATGACAAAACCAAAAGAATAAAATTCGTTAATGAGTAATCATCCTTTGTCATTAGTAAAATTATAAGCGTTAGAAACACAAAACCCCTGAGTTTTCAATGTGTTTTTGTTTTTTCAATAGTATTTGTATTTTCATATGTATAAAATGTGACATGCATGATGCAATTTAACAATTAGGTGATAGCTTTTCAATCCTAAGGATGCTTGTTCAAGCCTTGTTATTGTTCATGTACATTTTGAATAGGTTTTCCAAAAAATGATTTATACATATCCGCTGTTCAAGCCAAATATAAGACACCACCGCCACCAACATCATTATTTCAAACTAATACTTGGTCTTGCACTTCTCACGGGCAATAGGTATCAGCTGTTCAAGCCATTTATATAAGACACGACGACCACCAACATCATTACTTCAAACTAATACTTGGTCTTACACTTCTCACGGGCAATAGGTATCAGCTGTTAAAGCCAATTACATGTATATAAGACACAACCACCACCAACATAGTTATTTCTAGCAAATACTTGGTTTTGCACTTCTCACGGGCAATACATATCAGCTGGTCAAGCCAAATATAAGACACCACCACCACCAACATCATTATTTAAAACTTATACGTGGTTTTTCACTTCTCACGGACAATAAATATCAGCTGGTCAAGCTAAAGATAAGACGCCACCACCACCAACATCATTATTTAAAAATTATTTTTGGTCTTGCACTTCTCATGGGCAATACATATCCGCTGTTCAAGCCAAATTTGAGACACCGCCGCCACCAACATCATTATTTCAAACTAATACTTGGTCTTGCTTTTCTCACAGGCAATAGGTATAAGCTGTTCAAGCCAATTATATAAGACACAACCACCACCAACATCATTATTTCTAACAAATACTTGGTTTTGCACTTCTCACAGGCCATACATATCAACTGTTCAAGACAAAGAGAAGACAACACCAACACCAACATCATTATATCAAAATAGTACTTAGTCTTGTTCTTCTCACGGGCAAAACATATCAGCTGTTCAAGCCAATTATATAAGACACAACCTCCACCAACATCATTATTTCAAACAAATACTTGGTCTTGCACTTCTCACGGGCAATAAATATCAGCTGTTCAAGCCAAAGATAAGACACTACCACCATCAACATCATTATTTCAAAATTATACTTGGACTTGCACTTCTCACTTGCAATACATATCCGCTGTTCAAGTCAAATATAAGACACCACCGCCACCAACATAATTATTTCAAACTTATACTTAGTCTTGCACTTCTCACAGGCAATAGTTATCAGCTGTTCAAGCCAATTATATAAGACACAACCACCACCATCATCATTATTTCTAACAAATACATGGTCTTGCACTTCTCACAGGCAATACATATCAGCTGGTCAAGCCAAAGATAAGACACCACCGCCACTAACATCATTATTTTAAACAAATACTTGGTTTTGCACTTTTCACAGGCCATACATATCACCTGGTCAAGCCAAAGATAAGACACCACCACCACCAACATCATTATTTCGTACCTATACTTGGTCTTGCACTTCTCACGGGCAATAGGTATCAGCTGTTCAAGCCATTTATATAAGACACAGCCACCACCAACATCATTATTTCAAACTAATACTTGGTCTTACACTTCTCACGGGCAATAGGTATCAGCTGTTAAAGCCAATTACATGTATATAAGACACAACCACCACCAACATCATTATTTCTAACAAATACTTGGTTTTGCACTTTTCACGGGCAATACATATCAGCTGGTCAAGCCAAAGATAAGACACCACCACCACCAACATCATTATTTCAAACTTATACGTGGTTTTGCACTTCTCACGGACAATAAATATCAGCTTGTCAAGCTAAAGATAAGACGCCACCACCACCAACATCATTATTTAAAAATTATACTTTGTCTTGCACTTCTCATGGGCAATACATATCCGCTGTTCAAGCCAAATATGAGACACCGCCGCCACCAACATCATTATTTCAAACTAATACTTGGTCTTGCACTTCTCACAGGCAATAGGTATCAGCTGTTCAAGCCAATTATATAAGACACAACCACCACCATCATCATTATTTCTAACAAATACATGGTCTTGCACTTCTCACAGGCAATACATATCAGCTGGTCAAGCCAAAGATCATAAGACACCACCGCCACTTCCATCATTATTTCAAACAAATACTTGGTTTTGCACTTTTCACAGGCCATACATATCACCTGGTCAAGCCAAAGATAAGACACCACCACCACCAACATCATTATTTTAAACCTATACTTGGTCTTGCACTTTTCACGGGCAATACATATCAGCTGTTCAAGCCAATTATAAGACACCACCGCCACCAACATCATTGTTTCCAAATTATACTTGGTCTTGCGCTTCTCACAGGCAATACATATCAGCTGTTCAAGCCAATTATATAAGACACAACCACCACCAACATCAGTATCAAAATTATACTTGGTCTTGCACGTCTCAGGGGCAATACATATCTGCTGTTCAAACCAAATATAAGACAACACCGCCACAAACATCATTATTTAAAACTAATACTTGGTCTTGCACTTCTCACGGGCAATAGGTATCAGCTGTTCAAGCCAAAGATAAGACACAACCACCACCAACATCATTATTTCAAAATTATACTTGGTCTTGCACTTCTCACGGGCAATAGGTATCAGCTGTTCAAGCCAAAGATAAGGCACAACCACCACCAACATCATTATTTCTAACAAATACCTGGTCTTGCACTTCTCACGGGCAATACATATCAGCTGATCAAGCCAATGATAAGACACCACCGCCACCAACATCATTATTTCTAACAAATACTTGGTTTTGCACTTCTCACAGGCCATACATATCAGCTGTTCAAGACAAAGAGAAGACACCACCAACACCAACATCATTATTTCAAACTAATACTGGTCTTGCACTTCTCACGGGCAAAACATATCAGCTGTTCAAACCAATTGTATAAGACAAAACCACCACCAACATCATTATTTCAAACTAATACGTGGTCTTGCACTTCTCACGGGCAATAGGTAACAGCTGTTCAAGCCAATTATATAAGACACAGCCACCACCAACATCATTATTTCTAACAAATACTTGGTCTTGCACTTCTCACGGGCCATACATATTAACTGGTTAAACCAAATATAAGACTCAACCACAACCTATTTCATGATTTTAGACAATTACTTGATGTTGTACTTCTCATGGGCAATAGGTATAAGCTGGTCAAGCCAAAGATAAGACACCACCACCACAAACATATTATTTCAAACAAATACTTGGTCTTGCACTTCTCACGGGCAATACATATCAGCTGGTCAGCCAAAAATAAGACACCAACACTGCCAACATCATTATTTCAAACAAAAACTTGGTCTTGCAAATCGTATACTTGGTCTTGCACTGTTCACATGCCATACATATCATCTGGTCAAGCCTCAGAAAAGACACAACCTCAATCAACATCATGATTTTATTAGTTACTTAGTCTTGCAATTCTCATAGGTAATACATATCAGCTGGTCAAGCCAAATATAAGACACTACTAAACCAATTTCATGATTTTAGACAATTACTTGATCTTGCACTTCTCACGGACAAAACATAACAGCTGTTCGAGCCAATTTTATAAGACACAACCACCACCAACATCATTATTTCTAACAAATACTTGGTCTTGCACTTCTCACGGGCAATACATATCAGCTGGTCAAGCCAAAAATAAGACACAATCAGCACCAACATCTTTATTTCAAACAAATACTTGGTCTTGCACTTCACACAGCCATACATATCAGCTGGTTAAGCCTAAGATAAGACACCATCACCACCAACATCATTATTTCAAAAAAATACTTGGTCTTGCACTTCTCACAGGCCATACATATAAGCTGGTCAAGCCAAATATAAGACACAACCACAACCAATTTCATGATTTTAGACAATTACTTGGTCTTGCACTTCTCATGGGCAAAACATAACAGCTGTTCAAGCCAATTATATAAGACACAACCACCACCAACATCATTATTTCTAACAAATACTTGATCTCGCACTTCTCACGGGCAATACGTATCAGCTGGTCAAGCCAAAAATAAGACACCAACACCACCAACATCATTATTTCAAACAATTACCTGGTCTTGGGCTTCTCATGGGCAATAGGTTTCAGCTGGTCAAGCCTCACATAAGACACAACCTCAATCAACATCATGATTTTATTAATTACTTGGTCTTGCTTTTCTCATGGGTAATACATATCTGCTGTTCAAGCCAAATATAAGACACAGCTACCACCAACATCATTATCAGACAATTACTTGGTCTGACACATTTCTACTGATAGTAAGTATCAGTTGGTCAAGCACAATTTAATACAAAACCACCATCATCCTTATTTCAGGCAATAACTTGGTCTTGCACTTTTGATCTGCAATAAGTATCGGCAGGTCAAGCCAAATATAAGTCACAACCACAACCAACATAACTTTATTTCAGACAATTTCTTGGTCTTGAACTTCTCGGGGGAGGGGGGCAATTTGTATCAGCTAGTCAAGCCAAATATAAGACAAAACCACCAACATCAATATGTCAGACAAATAATTTGTCTTGCATTTTTTACTGGCAATTCCTATCAGCTGGTCAAGCCAAGTATAAGACACATTACCAACGCCAACATCTTTTTTTTTTCAGCCAAATACTTGGTATTGCACTTCTCACTGGCAATAAGTATAAGATGGTTATGGCAAATTAAGACACAACAACCACCAATTTTATTTTTTTAGACAAATGATTGTTCTTGCACTTCTCACGTGCAATAATTATTAGCTTTTTAAGCCAAATATTAGACACAACCACCACCAATATCATTATTTCAGACAATTACTTGGTTTTGCACTTCTCGGGGGCAATTATTATCAGCTGGTAATGCCAGTCTGTAAGTTGGTTTTGCAAATCTAAAAGGCAAATATTTTTGCAAGCCATCAAAAATATAATACACCGCTAACAAGTTACCAATATCATTATTTCAGTCAATATTAAAGTGAGTCTTACATGAATCAAATGTAATTATATATTATAATAAATGTATGACTAGCTATAGACAATACGTACAGGACATCACCACAATTATAATTTGAAACAATATTTTGGGAATATAAAAATGGGTAAAAGCTAGAAATAGCCATTAGAAATATAAAATATTTCCAACACGAGCACACTTATTTTGGTTAATAACTTGACGAATGATGAAATAACTGTAAATGTATTACACAATAAAACAATCACTTTTTGGTTCCTATATCTTAAGTAATTTTGGCAGGATTTTTTTAAATTAATTTACCAAGATAACAAATCATTATAATTCAATCTAAACACAGATACTAAATACCTTAAGAATTAACCATATTTCCACATATAAGCGTAGACATAATGTTTGCTATCTAAATGTTTTAAGTATACTTGTGGTAACACTTCAGTATAAACATATTCATAAAAAATTGGGTCCGGTTGTAAGCACATTGATTTTAAACAGTGACCGTTTTAACATTTTAGGCCGTTTTACCTCGGGACAGTTTTCATTTTTACCAGTAATAATTTTCACCATTTATGTCCGGAAATAACAACAATCCGAACAGTAGTTTTTTGCATTCTTGATGTAAAGTCATTTTGTACTTTTAATATTAACAAAACTACTAAAAAGTCAAATTAAATAAGTGCTACTTGTATCGGACATCGGTCTTAATGTGTTCACGGTCAGCGGGTTTGTAATTCTCACGGGGGTAACGTGAAAAATGCAAGACTTCCGGTTTATCTTAAGAAATTAACGGTCCTGCAATTCTCACGCTACACCGGCACCAAAAAGGGTTGCTCCAGTTAGTGGTTTTTGAGACAACGACTTGGAGAAGTCAAATGAGGAAAGATGCTCAAAACCATGGTGGTGGCAGCTAATCTTCCTGACGGCAAACGTTACACAAACCACTCTGTACGAAAACATCTTGTCCAGAAGCTGCGTGATCATGATGTTCCTCCCACAGAAATTATGGCTATTGCTGGTCATAAGAATGTTCAGTCCATCTTGAACTATTCTTCAGTAACTGAAAAGCAACTTTAACTATGTTCAGCCATATTGTCAACTTCCACAAAAGCACAGTCGAGGTCTGAACACACCATCTGAAAAACAAACACAACATGTACAGTAACTCTTACCTCACAAACAAAGCCCGTGTCTGTCACAATTCCTGAATATACTTTGAATTCAGATTTCATGTTCCCAACCCACCCCACAACTTCCACTGTAAACACGGAATTAAATGTTTCAACAGTAAGGCTTTTAACATGACAGTTTTATGGAGCAAATTTTAACATCCAAAACTTTAATGTCATTAACTCCTCGAGTACAGGATCACTTACATATCTAAATAAATAAGTCTTTAATTTCGAATTCTCTCACGAGCACATGTCAAATTTTCGCTAACATACTGACTACGACGAGCCTTGCGCGTGAATTCCAGCCCTTACCGAAAAAACAGGCCTCCTGCAAACTGTTCTTGCTAATTTGCAGCAAAGTTGCCGCAAACATGCTTTCTTGCAATCTTTTACCATGCAAATGAGCTTTGCGGCAACTTTGCCGCTAACTTCATTTGCATATGGGTTTGCAGCAACTTTGACGCAAGCTTAATTTACATGGTAAAAGTTTGCTGCAAATTTGCCGCAAAGTTCTTGCCATGTTCCTGCAAACTTTATTTGCATATTGGAGTTTGCGGTAAAATTGCTGCAAAGTTCTTGCAAGGTTGCTGCAGAGTTGCCGCAAAGTTCTTGCAAAGTTCACGCCAACTTCATTTGCATACGGGACTTTGCGGTAACTTTGCCGCAACGTTCTTGCAAAGTTGCCGCAAAGTTCTTGCAAAATTGCCGCAAAGTTCTTGCAAAGTCGTCACCTGGTGAATGTTCTGTAAATGAAATTGCAAGCATACAAATATATAGCTTTCTGTTGTAAATGTTAGAAATGTCATATAAATGCTTCACCAAACATAAAACTAAAACAGAAAAGTTTTATGTTTGATTGACTCTTGTATAATTTTGATTAAGTTAAACACTATATTATATAAAGTTTTTGCTTTACACCTTTTAAGCGATAGCAATAGCTTTCTTATATATGTAAGTGAAAAAAGGCTTAACATTTCGTGGCAGAGTAGTTATTCAAAAATAAATCTAAGTACTGGTTACATTGCCATTTCATTTGGTCACTGATTAAGCAATTGATTGTTACAACTATGTTGGTTTTGTAAGATAGAGATACCTTTGACAGACTTAATATGTCTTTTATGTGACCTACTGCATTATTTATTTTAAATGTAAATATCCCACCAAAACAGGTGTTTGAAACTGTTAAACAATATCATTAAATTAAACTTAACATTATAAGAAAAAACAATACAAACCTGTTTAATAGTTCAAAGCATTTCCAAAAGGGCCACTTCATAACTCACTGAATTCCTCCTTAAGAATTGTTGACACACAAAATGTTGATTTCCACATTCTACTTAACTGTGTAAGAATGTTCATCAAAGTCAGTATTTCAGGATATTGTTAAAACTTTAACTTTAAAAATTCCAAACATTGCTTTCAAACTATATTTTTTTCCAGTAACAGGTCCTGCGTGGATCTATACATGTTTACACATTCAAATTTGGCTCACAATCTGCGATGAACCAATCAGAAAAGATCCCTTACAGAAACAGAATGTTGGCTGCAACTTTGCGGCAAACTTTTTTGTTTGCGGGAAGGTTTGCAAGAAAAAATGAGCATCTATTGTCTTCAATCTGCCATCTGAGTCAGCGGGAATTGTTTCGATTCTTGGCTAAAGAGGAAACTTGTAAATCTGGGATAACGATAGAAAATTGTAGTATTATATACTAGTATATAATTTACTGTTACAAGATGAAATATACAGTGGCACGTGTGATGTCAAAATTTAGATAAATTTGTTTTTCTTTACGTCAAGTTTGTTTTAAAAACTATTCTAGATATCCAGTTCAAACTCGGACCCAGGACATCTGTCCACTCCATAGTGGCAAGGCTGGTAACCATGTGACATGTATTCATAAAGTTATCTACCCTTGTTTTGACTTAGAACATAACTATAATGGCCATTTTCAACTTAGATAGATTCTCAAAAACTATCAAATCTTTCAACTAGAAACTTTATGCACATTATTATGACCTATATACTTCTATTGACTTTAGGCGACAACTCGGTCAAGAATTTGTAAGAGTTATTCCCTTTTTTTACAAAATAATAAGTATTCGTCAAGCACCTGAAGTCGAACGTCCAGCATCCTTTGTCAGTGCGTTTGTCGTCTGAAGAATAACTCCAAAATAAGAAAGGGATTCTACTGAATTAAATTTTGTAAATTCATTTTCATACCAATTGAAATTAAAAAGATTGCACTTTTAAACAAACATACTGAACCAAGTTAACCATACAATTAATGTTTTTATATTATTTCCCTATTTAACTTTACGTACTATTCAAATAATACGGAGAGCTATCATACTAATCACCAGAGCTTCTGCATTCTTGTCTTAATGCTACTTTGAAATATTATTTAGTCCATTGACATATTTTATTGTTTATAATCATGCGCAGTTGTTTACAATCATGACCTCACAGTTAAATATTAGGCAAGAGTAGGCAACTCTGATGCATTTTGTTGAAAGTATGCCCATTTTGACTACGAAAACTACTATTACTATAGTAAGCCAATGTTAAGAGTTTTTACAACAGTAATATTGATAGGATCAAACTCAGTTCATATTCTAATATTGACATGTAGGGCATTAACATTTCGTCATAAAATCCAGAGTTTCTGGCAAAGTTCCTGCAACATCAATATTATATCAAAGTTTCTTGCAAAGTTCCTGCAATGTCAATATTTTTAATAAAAGTTTCTTGCAAAGTTCCTGCAACACTAATATTTTGAAAAAGTTTCTTGCTAACTTCTTGCAAACTTTGCGGCAACTTTGCAGAAACGTTGCGGTTAGCCGCAAAGTTCTGCAAAGTTCTTGCAAACCTTCCCGCAAACAAAAAAATTGCCGCAAAGTTGCAGCAAACATTCTGTTTCTGTAAGGGAGTGCCCCGAAAATAATATAGAGCTCTCGTGATTGATTTATGTTTACTGATATAAACGAGCGTTGTCTTGATTTCAACACAATATTATGAGTGGCATTTGTTACAAAGGTTGTGTGTTCAATAAAACGTTTGTTATCTCATAGACTACTTTGTTATAAAATCTACGCGGAATGACTCACTCGGGTTTGCCAACTACGGAAGAACAAATTTGTAAAAAAAAACTGCGTTATTTCATGTTTATTAATGAAACATGGGAGCAAAAAATAGGATAAATAGATTAGTATGTGAGTTTGGGATAAAGATCAAGTTGATCATGCTCGGCTCGAACCATGGTACCGCTCGGCTTATATGTATCTGACAGATTATAAATTATGAAAAATAAACACGTCTTATAGCATTTAATTGTTATCTGCATTAAATATTTTTACAGATGCTCGGAGGTGCTTTATTGATATAAACAATATGAATAAATTATTAAATGTGTTTAATGATGAATACCATTATTAATCGAATGAAGTGATTTGACAGTGTCAAAATACTTGCACTCAATATTTATGTTTTATCTCTTTGTGTTCCACTTTGAGTGTTTTAGCTAGCGATATTGAAATACCGACACTATTTTGAAACGACGTGGTTATCAGAACAAAAGACATGCCAAGTGATTTAATTTATCATGAGGCTACGACACAATCACACCAAATACACGTTCCAACTTATAATATGTATGTATTTAATTAGACCACAAAGCCAGTCCATCTGTCGGGCTGCAGTAAGAGGTTTTGTAAGCGGAATTCTTGTGATAGTCATCTTAGTGGTTCTTTGGAAATGTTGGAACAAGTTTAAACGTATGTATATTCTGGATTAAAAGTTGATGTTATTGTGAAGAATAATAGCATTGACAAATCATTCTTAAATAATACATATTTATTAGTTATAAAGTATAACATATACATGTGACGTTTTCTATGAAATCAGCACTGTGTGTGCGTCGAATTTAGTGTACATTTTCAATCGTTTTCAGGATATCCTAGCGCTGGTGCTCATTACGATGACTTTTTCACAGGACAATTTGCAGTTTTAATGTATTTTTCTCTACATTGACTTAATACTACGCTTTCTGCCATTAAATAACATAATGTGTATACTCATTGCCATATCTTATTAACTTAAATAAGTAGTTTGGAAATTGTTAAAGTTTATACATAGTCCTAGAAAACAATAAGTTTGTCATGCTATAAAAGTTAGTTAAGACAAGTAATATTTTCCCATACTGCCCACGAATATACATTAAGCACAACAGTACATATACCGATTTTGAAATAGAGGAAACCGCTGAAGGACTATCGGAACAGCATGCAATAAATTACAATCATTGTTTATTTCAGAATTCCAGTACAGAAACCATTACGAGACACTCGCGGAAACTTCTTTTAATGTGTTTTCGGCCTTATCAAATAAAGAGGAGAAATAGTGTTCTAACCGTGTATCCGAATTTTCAGATTATGATTTTGCAGTGAAAAAAGAAGACAAAGTCTATGTTAATTTAGCATTATCGAAAACTGAAAATTAAACAAAGTTACGTATTTTTCTTTGATAAGTTACATAAACTTTTAACTACTGCTAGTTACCTACGTGGATATGTGGAAAGCGCATTGGCATAGGAGCATATAATGTTATATTTGCATTAATATTGTTAAACACTTGCACTATTTATAATGAAACATATAAGCAGTGTTTATATGACAATTGTTTTACCTTAAGTAAAATAAGAATTCAGCCTTTTCATATCAATACATGTCATCTTTCATTATTAAGAAAAATATATGTTAAACAATGCGCTTGTTGCATTTGTTGTCTCCTTCAATTCATTTGATAAGTGGTATAATAACACATATATTCAAATTTAAAACTCAAACGCGTGTATATTTAAAGTATATGTTATCAAAGTTCAATGGAGCAGATGCTTTTTGTGAAGGTAATTGAAGACATTTGAACACACCATCAACAACAAACCTTTAGTTGCATCAGATATCTATTTCACGCGCAGTTTGTGCTTATTCGTTGTTAAGTTTTGAATTTATCCATACATTATTATCAAACAGTTTAGATTTAGTAATAAATTCATTCCCCATGCCAAAATTGTTTTTAACTGAGATTCCCATGCGGAATCGAACACAAAACGTTTGAATGGCATTTTATATAAATTGTATGATTACTTCGATATCTTGCATATTAAAAGTGCGACTCATTTCTTTTAAGACGAAATATTGACCGCTCAAAACAGAAATTCTTACATTATAAATTGATGTTTTTATGTTAATCTATTGTTTTGACTTGACGAGCGGTATTAATTAGTCAGTGCCTGTCTTGTCTTGTGGTGATTAAACGTTTTGAAATATGGATTCACTAAATGAAAACAATGCATATCAACAGAAATGAAAGGCCATATAATATTTGCCGTACACTATAAAATAATTTATGACATTCTATACCAGAATGTCAATATTGAGCTTTATTTTACCAAATCGGGATGTACTTGTGTGTCTATGGGTGCTTACGGCTGTCTTAGGTCATATAGGGTCGCCTCGGGGTGTTCTATTAGACGTATTCGTATGTTCTACAATTTTTAATACTAAAACATTATAAACTCAATCACAATCATCCAAACAGCTGTTTTAAAATGTTTGTAATAGATAACCATTAACCTGAACCGTAAACTTTGCGAAAAAATGTGATTTTAACATCCTATAATATTCAAACCTTAAAACTAAATACTGACATACATAGAAAACACTTTATTTCAAACGTTCAACGTCGTGAAACTCTTGTACTTTTGGACTTTAAAACATTGGAAATATACATGACCACGTTAATGACAACAAGAATAAGACGCACTCAGACATCCCTTAAATATGTAGCGAATTTGTTTGCCTTCGATCAGTTCTTTTTAATAATAGCAGAGTGTAACCATTGCTTTAAACGGCATCGTCCTCTTACAGTTATTCGAATAAATTCATAGATCGGACACTTGCATTTCAATTTGGGTAACACACATATTTTTATTCTGAAATTAATTAAACAATTTGCATTATTGCCTTACAATATAACTTTTTACTGCAGGACTATAATTGGTAACTCTCTTATGTGAATGGAACATTGTTTACGAGTATCTCATTGCTGTTTCATAAGGGTGAAGTAAATTAGTTTTTACCCATTTTGTAGAAAAGTTGCGTCTAGGGTATCACGTGATTTGTCTGTATATAAGCAGTCGCTTCTCTGCATTATGGGTTATTCTGTGGTTGGTTCTCAAGGCGTACGCATCAAATACTATTAGGTAAATAACTGTAGCTTTCTGTCTACTGAGTAATTCCACATTGTGATCGGAAAAGTGACAGAACTAGCTGTGAGTAAGGGCTTGTCTGCTGAGTTAACCTAGGTGGAAAAGCGACAGTCTATATCTAACGCTTACAGTTTAAGCTTTGACGTTCGTCTACGCAAATAGTTTCAGACTAGTCTTATCAAGAGTTTCAGACCAGTCTCATCCATAGTTTCAGACCAGGCTCATTCATAGTTTCAGACTAGGCTCATCCATAGTTTCAGACCAGTCTCATCAATAGTTTCAGACAAGGCTCATCCATAGTTTCAGACTAGGCTCATCCATAGTTTCATACCAGTCTCATCCATAGTTTCAGACCAGTCTCATCCATAGTTTCAGACCAGTCTCATCCATAGTTTCAGACTAGGCTCATCCATAGTTTCAGACTAGGCTCATCCATAGTTTCAGACCAGTCTCATCTATAGTTTCAGACCAGGCTCATCCATAGTTTCAGACTAGGCGTGTCCATAGTTTCAGACCAGTCTCATCCACAGTTTCAGATCAGGCTCATCCAAAGTCTCAGACCTGGCTCGTCCGTTGTTCTTATGGATAAGCTTGTTACATTGACCCGGTTGTGTTGCTTTCTACTGTGATTTATTGTATGCACCAGTCTTTGTTTCCAAATCCTTTGATTCAATCACACTGGTACAGCAGCCAGGCAAAAGTATTATATATCCATAATCAGCGTGAATCTCAGTCTGGTTAAAGTTACCTTGCACGTTACAAATATATCAGTTTGATAGGTTTGTAATCTGCATTTATTATTCAATAGTCCTGGAAAAACGTGTTAGATGAATTTTCTCACTAAAACACTAGTATTTCACGTTAAGAATTTAGTAAAAACGCTTAGTGTAATTGATGTTCGTGTGCACGTGACAAATTCAAACGGCTGATTACATAGAAACGTGGTAGATGTTTGTGTGTTTTCAAAGCATTCATTGGTTTACAGTAAAGGAAACGCTTTGTTTTGGATTTTCGGACACATTAATAACGAAAACTGCACGTTCCAAACGTGAATAAAAGTTGTATTCTCAAAGAAATCAATGTTCATGTGCATATGAAAAGTTCATAGGGATTGACCATGTCATCACCGTAATTGCTTATGTAATCTAAAAGCAATCGATAGTTTCTTTTCTAGACAAGATGAAAGTAGTAGTTCACAGTAAGCGAAAGGTGGTGTTTGGAACTTTGGATCACTGAATTATGAAAACTAAACGTAGCAAAACCGTTAACTTGCATTAATTGCCTTAGGCACTTTATGAACTTTGATGGCATATGATTTTATCATTGTGGCAACGGCTTGAGTACTCTCAACGCACGTGTTGGTGATCGACCAGAAAACACTTCTTTTGTTATGGCTTACGCTAAAACATGGGCACTGTTCATTGAACAATCAATAAAATCGATAACCTGGATGAAAAATGATTAAGTTCATATGATGTATTTTGAAGGCAATATAATATATTTCTTGGCAGCTGGGTTTGTAGTCTTAATACACGTAGAATTTACTCTGGGAATACTGTTGCGTGTGACTCTTTCAATGAAACATGGGCACTGTCCGTTTAGAACGCTAATTTGGAAAATGGTAGCATGCCATGACCCATGTAGTCCGCATGGGACTATATCAACGGTGCAGCTGTTTATGTTATAATATTGTTCCGTACTAAGATAAAAATATTATTAGGGATTTTGGGGCATTCCATAATAAGCATTTGAAAACGTCAGTATAAAACGCTAATTTAGATTAACTTTCAAGTTCACTTTACTGCATCTTTTGTTTATAGGGGTGTGCATTCTCATTGCATGTTTAACTCGCTTGTCTGGAAAAAAAACGCCTGTTGTGAAATTTTGGACAAAAAATACGCACTATAAGTTTACATGTTTAGACAATGCTGAATGGGTGCAGGTCACATGCTTGTGATGCATTTAGAAGGCGCATGGTTATAATCGCGTGTAAGCCAGTTTTGTATTCTTAAACACATAGTGCCCCATAGTCCGAAAGAAGCTTTCTCGTTTGGGCCTTTGGACAGTAAACCATTGCCAATATATGTATAAAAAAACTATTCCAACTAGAATGAATGGTATATAATACTTGCTTATTTTATCACCGTGTTTGTTTACCATTACGGTATACGTTAGCGCATAGTCCGGAAAATCTATTGTTTCTTATTTGTTTACACCCAAACATGAGCGCTATACGTTAAATGGTAACAACGTATTGCTAGTTAATTGGATTAGTATGAGTACATAGTCTCGTTTTGCAAGTTTTGCAATGTACATTAAAGCATTTAAATGAGCTAAAGTGAACATTCGGTCTTGTGCACTTGATGGCAAGCAACTTTATCTGCTTGGAAGCTCCTTGTGCACTAATAAAGAAGGATACAGTTAAAGTCGGGGAAAACTTTTCTTTGGAACTTTCGGACACTAGGTTAAGGGCACTGAACGTAAATAAAATGTATAATCAATGTATGACGTGGATAAATGGTCACGTGCAGGTGACGAACAAGCAAATGCGGCCTGTATCTAAATATGTAAATACGTTATATGAGCTCAATGTGGTGAATCATCTAAATTGGTGTAACATATATGCCATTCATTCATTTATTAACATTCCAATTATAGAGAAGTTTTTCGATAACTGTAAAGCGTCTTAATCGGCAAATTGGGTACATCGGCTTCACACACATTTCGTAAGTTCATTTTAAATGTATATCACTTGCCAGAAAGGGCAAATGTGCGTTATTTATTTAAATAAAGCAGAAATGTTTATCAGTGTACTTACCTTCTTTAAGTATGCTGTATTATTCAGCATGTGTGGCAAACACCGATCAGCGAAATTACGGAACTGTCCTTCCATAAAGGGTCTGACATTTTAATAATTGTAGGACAGATAATCCATACCAGAGGCGCTAATAGTAGATATCAGACGGTAGTTTCCCTTCATTAACAACCGATTTGATCGCAAATCATACTACCATAAAGCTGACATATCATTCATCTTATGTTTCCAATAAAGACAACATGTACATGTAGTTATGTTAATAGCAAAAATGATATCGTATGCAAATTTTAAGGGAACATTAGTTTTTTTTAATTAAAAATGTTTACTGCACATGTTTCAGTTCTCTTTACTAATCCAATTACAAACATTAATTACATACTAAAGTTGCTGCGATTCGAACCCATGAAGTTTACGATACGAATAAGAAGAAACTATCTCATAGAAACGCTGAGCTATCGTCAACTGAATGGATCTGTTGAAATCGCATAAGAGGTCACTTAAAGATGAACTTTCACTTACCAATCGAATCAGCGCTTATAAAAGGGAAGTGTTTAATACATATAGATATTGTTTTCCCTAGAAAAGGATAAAACGGCTTAACATAACGAAAAACAAAATTTGGTTTAAAAAATGAAAACTTGCGACATACATTAGAGATCAACTGAACTTGACCTCTCAAATCTTTAGAAAAACACACAATTGAGCGGACGTGAGGATTTTTGTTTTAAGAAGATTTTCCGTGTCGTATATCACTGGTCTAATCAGTATTTTTAGATTATAATTGATCTTTTAATGTACGAAAGTTATAACGGAAACCGGTATTTCAAAAAATGTGAACAGGTTCCTTTAAAAAGAGAAGTTTAAAAACGCAGTATTATCAGTTGAATCAGCAGACGCTATACTTCCTCATTGCTATTGCCTCGAGTACACGTTTCATAGCTACAATGTAAACGTTGTAATATAATAATAGTCTTAACCAGTTTGTTTTTAATCAATAACATAAAGCATGGTACACATAGGATAGCATTGGTTATTTCAAACAACTAGCCGACTTAAAGTCTATTTTAAGAAATGCTGAGCTGTTATGAGGCAATTTTATGTTTTCAAAATTATTTGCTCGAACGTAAATTTGAATTATTTAACAAAGCAATATATATTGAATTGCAGACAATTACAAAATACGTATAAATATTTTTAACATACTAACTGTGGTGTATAAGGCAAGATACTGTTTGAATATGTGGAAACTATGGGCATACTAATTAAAAATGACAATGCTTAAAACTTATAACTTTATTAAATGATGCAAAGAAGGAAATCGTTGTAATAAACAACATACAGAAACATACATCGTTTTAAATGTTAAAAAATGTGTTGTCAGCAAACTTTTAATTATGCTCACTTAACATTGAATTGATTGGTGAAAAGGAACTTGCGTATTTTAAGTGCTTTAAAAAAAGAAGTGTTAACGTACTTTGATAAAAAAAAACGCCATATTTACATTCAGTTGAATTTCGATAAACACTCAAAATCAACGAATATTTCGTAAAATAAAGTTTACCCATGCATAAAACTGTGTTCATTTTATTTTGTGAGGAACAATATATTCCATTTAAATTTCCCGCTAAGATATTTGAAAATTTACGAGCGAACGCGAGATTGACGTCGGAAGCATGACGCAGTTCTTATAAATAATCCTAATGGTATTAATTAGCGGAACTCTAACAAGGACGTCCAGTTTTAACGATTCAGCAAAAAAAGAAATAAGAGCGTGCACAAAAGGAATTGTATGTTGGTCGATACATAACTGAATGAAACTGCGTCAAAGAAAGAATGGGGTTTTCACAAAGTTGTCTGTTATATATTATAATAGCGTACGGACCTAATAGAAAGCATAGGAAAGTGCGATCCAAATTATACAAATTAACGCATACCGAATGAATCTTACCTGATTCAAGATAATCCGTTAAAAAAAGATGACATCGTGAAACAATTTGGAGAGGCTTTAAAGTTGAAGAATGTTTGTATTTTAGGGTCTTCCTATTAATTGTTATTAACTTTCGTTTGGCACTTTGTAGTTGGACGTATTTATATACCACAATATTATTGGGCAGTGTTTATGGATCTTTAAATCATGCATTCCTTAGCATATGCCTTGCGTTATGAATCGCCGGCTCTTGTTAAAGCTTCAATGTTGGCGAAAGTATAATATTATAAACTTTGAAATACAAAACACAACTATTATATTTTGAGAGAAGAAATATATGTGTAATACATTCTTTGGTCCGAGGTTATTTCTTCGGGCCAGGATGTTTACTTGAACAAATCATCCCTTGCCAAATACATGTTACACATGTGATGAAATTCTAAATCCATTATTTACAAACAAAATAAAGACAAATAACATCAACAACAAATCGTTAACACAGTATACTATATGAAAATTCAGGTTTGTTTATTCTGCCAAGTGTTCAAACTTATATCTCAAATGGATGCATCAAGTTGATTGCATTAGGCTGTTTTCGACACCATTTCTTTAACGCCACGAACATGATTACGCCTTTTATCACACATAAGAGGAGGACTCCGACAACTATCACAGCAATTTCCCATAGAGCGAGCCCTGTTTGTTAGATAAAACAATAATTGTGTTTAAAATTGTTAATTATGATGTCATTATATAAATATGTATGTACGTGTGCAGAGTGAAATCCTTTTTAAATATCAATAGTGTTCACAGAATTCTGTAAACGACATTTATTAAATTAGTTTTCATCGTTCTCAAAATAAACTATAAATTGCTCTCGGTAAAACAAAACCAGTTTGATAGCTTATTGTCTTTGCCCTATATCGCAGTTGCACGTGACTTTCTTTCAACACGTTTGAAACACGTAAACGCAACAAGTAACCCGAAAGCAGTTGTGCCTATCGCTATGGGTGCAACTATCCAGTGTGGAATTGTATAACTATTGTCTTGTGGTCCGGTAATGAATGTTTGAAGTGTGATATTGGCCAAGGAATACATACCTGTTGAAGAGGAAGAACCTGAAACAAAAGTATGATTGGTCCAAAGATGTTAATTGCAGAACCTTAGCTTTACTGCACGTTTCATTTAATTGCTAATTTGACTCAAATCAATCTATTTGTTGGCAATACCAGGTGAATGAATAAATTATATGCCTAGAAAAGGAATATATGGTCTCGACATTGGGTAATTCTATCATTGCATTGTTTTACAAAAGATGATGGAGTGCACGGTTTCAATTTAAGTTGTAGATTCTCAGTCAGCTTTTTAAAGGTCGCCTCAATTTTTATAACAACAGGCTGTCAAAACACAAAAACAAGATGCATCAGAATTGGCGATGGGAAAACACATTCTCTCATTTAAATCGATAAAAAATCATGTATTCTGCAACCTTGCTATCTGCTCTTTAAAAAATTTGATTTTAAAATCTTAATGAAATCTTGCTATATGGTAACCATACCAAACAAGTCGAATTTCTTATTTTAAATGTGGTTTTCGTCCATCTTTCAGTAAAAAGATGATAAGCTAGAAATCGCAGACATATTCAAAATTCGTCCCAACTTTAGCGAGTCTAGTAATTTAATAAGGTACGAATTGGTGGGACAAAAAGAAGGTTCACATAAACTTCGAAGTGCACTAGTTATTATTAGAATGTTTAACTATACTCGTACTAGAAATTAAAACATATCCGAAATCGGCAATGGTATTTTTAGCACAAATATTATGAGCAAGTAATATGAAGGTTCGTAACTAAAAGTGTGTTACAAAGATTCTCTATAACCCCCGGCTGTCATGTTTTTCCATAAATCAGAGCCAGTTTCTAAATATAGTGAGATATTGCTAGCGCAAATGTTCTGATCAAGTTTTTAGATGATCGGGTAAAACGTTAACAACAATGTTTTTTACGGACCATAACCAATTGCGTACTTATTTGATAAGTCAATAAACAAAAACATGTGAGCAAGTTAAATATGGGTCGCTTCAACAATCCGACTTATGCAGTGTTAATAGGGTTTTTTTTTCTTTGACCTTTTTATCTCGCTTTTGATCCGACTTGACCCAGGCTCTAACATAGTAGCGAATAGTCTGACCATGGTTCATGAATATTTGCCAATACACAACGCAAGAAACACACACAGCTCAACACTGTAGTGGCGCACAAAACTAGTATTTATAATTTAATTACAACGCTTTTAGCATACCATTCTCGTTTCGAGCCGCCGTTGTTGTGGGCGCTTCTGAAAATGGAAGTGATATATTGCCCTGCAATTTTATGCAATTTTGCAATCAATTAGTTATGCAAACATATCGATAATAACAAACATGCGTGATACAATATAAATAACATTATATAAATACCTTTCACAGTCAATGTCACTATACTGCTTGGCTCCTCTGCGCTTGCTACTGTTACTATGCACTGCCATTTGTCGCCATTGTTATACAAAGTTTGCGCTTTCAGCGCGCATGTATATGTTGACACACTGCATTCACATGTGGTGAATGCACCCGCTTTTGTAGAAGGAATGAGTGAACATGCCCCTTCCGAGTATGAAGCTGACGGAATTACGGAAAATGAACCATTGAACGGCTGATAATTCTACTGTACGAGGTCTCCGCCGAAACATGTCAACTCCACAGCATCATCCATAATTACATA
The DNA here is from genome assembly GCF_020536995.1 of Dreissena polymorpha. Lineage (NCBI taxonomy): Eukaryota > Metazoa > Mollusca > Bivalvia > Myida > Dreissenidae > Dreissena > Dreissena polymorpha. The sequence goes on along the minus strand of NC_068360.1, from coordinate 73,209,843 downwards.
ACTCGAATTAGCAGCCAAGAGCACTGATGCAAAAGCTTGATAACAACCAAAAAATAATGTAGTGCATTTGAATGTAATCAAAATATTCCAATATAGGTCAAATAAAACTAAAGGAACATTTTCAATTACATAGTTATTGTTAAGATTTGATAGCAGAAGGCCATTTGTCTACACAATACAATACACAAAACACAATAGTATACATAAATTAATTAATGCTAGGGCTGCCGTATAGTAAAAGTCAACGAAAACAATCAAGGGCTTAGACCGGTTATGAACACAAACAACGTTTTGTTTGATTATGTTCACAATGTTGATGGCTGCTTACACGTTCCATTTAAAGACGGTATCGATTAAGTATTAAGTAGAAAGCGGTTAAGTATTATATCAATATTTAAAACTCAATATTGGAGTTATTCTAGTCTTATTCTAAGACTCATGTATTATTATGTTCATGCGAATGGTTTAAGTCTACAATTGTTTAAACTGCTGTCTATATCAAGTTTCCTAACAAAATTCAGACAGAATACTACCAATATTCATGATGTATTCTTACAGCAGGGGTTTAATCAAATACAATTTCAGAGCGTTTTATTAACTGTATTATGCATTTCTATTTCTTACTTTTGAATTCAAAAGTTGTCGATATTATTAATATCGTCCATACGCGTATAATCCACATTCTTAATGCGTTCTAGGGACAAACAATACTACTCCCGTCCACGAAACCTGAAGTTCACAAAGGCACTAGAACAGTAAAGTTAAGATTGTCTCGATAGTTGAGCATTCAAATCGATAAATGTAAATGCACATTGGCCAAATCTAACTTGTATTCTTATTTAATAATTTTAGCATGACATTAACGATGTAAGTTAGTATAATACATAAGTTTGCGGTGTGTGTGCCGTTTGTTTGTTCTATTACTTTGATCGTTAAGATCACATGGTATTGATCAATGCTGAACGAATATCAGTATTCAACGCGCGTTCTTGTGATGAAAGTATATTGAATATTTAATATATAGCAGAAGTATTTCAAACAATGCATTACAATTTTTCTCCAATCAGGCCTTCAGGGCTGTTGAGGTTGCACTAAACACGAAACATGGTATGATCGATGTATGAGTAAAAGCCCGAGAGTCTTGGATGTGGATAAGATGTAACTATTTATAATGGCCACTCTAAAAAACGATCAGGTTAATAAACCTAGAAAAACTGTTCGAATGTGCATACTAACATGCACTATGGCAAATGGCTTCAAACGGACTATCAAATCAACCCATCAAGAACTTCCCACCAAGTCAAACATCCGTACTCTTTATAAATAGGGTGCTTCAAAAAATACTAAAATGCTTATAACAAGGTCGCTCCTGTCCGTCGTACTGAATTTAATATCGTCAGCCGGATATGCATTTTCACTATTTTGCGATTTTTTGTAAGATTTTACATTTCAATGAGACTTATCATTTCGTTTAATAACCTTTTCCATATCAACCGCTGAGTTTAAATATGCGGCCTATTTGTTGTGTAGTTTCATTATGCACCTGGTGTGCATAAAACGGTTCAAATAACGTTAGATCAATCGCAACATGCCTTGCATCGGCAAGAGCATGTTCATCTTTGCGCATCTATATTAACTCGCAAGAAAAATATTACTTTTCGACTTTCGCTGCCGAAAAGTACCCTAGTTATCACCTGACAATGCTGTGCAGCTATTTGGGATGGAGTACTTAGTACCTGACTTCTCACTCGGATAAAAATACTATTTTCTAGGTTAAGGTTCTCGTTTAAACATTCAAATGCAGAAAAGACATGCAAAACAGCGAGTTTTGTACAAATTAGCACGTATTTTATTGTCTTTTTTTTAACGTAATGATGTATTATCTGATGTAAAATGATTAATCATGATTCATGTGATTCATGTGTATCTGTTAGTGTTGATAGAAAAAGGTTTCTAAATAAAATAAATGCATCTTAATATTTATGAATACCATTTGTTTAAACTGTTCAAATAATATGATATATTGTATTATATTATTTTAAACTGTTCAAATAATATAATATATTGTATTATATGCCAAAAGTAACAAAAACAAGTTTATCAAACGCGAAAACATAGAATGTGTTTTCATATTTTGTATGGGAATGCTCAACAGTATGTAAACATTAGATATAAAATTATCTTAGATATATTTATTTAAGTATAATGATACAACATGATAAATCACATCTACATACATGAGTAAACAGTAAAACAATAAAACATGTATGATATATGAAGCCATGTCAATAACATCACACCAAGGATTACAAAAAAGAGAACTGTATCTCTTACATTCATTGTGGTCCTTGGTTATTGATTGTATCGACAAAGTGAGGCATGAGATGAATATCATAGATTTGATTTATGAAAGACAATTTTTTGAATAAAAAGTAGACATATTAAAATGTGGATCAATTAAAAAATAAATATATATATATATTTATATATATATATATAAAAGGATGATTACATATTAAGAAGATGTGTTTTAACTGACAAACTTGGAATTAGATTAACTTGTAATATTCCTTAAAGAGGAAGGTACATGTAGTTTGTTTCACATAACACAAGCGTTATATGCAAAAGATTTAGCACCAAAACCTTTGACTTTGGGTAAAAAATAGCAACACTTGACCTATTCTTGTATGAATGAAGAGTGCCAAAAGGAACAAAGTTTTCGCTCATATATTCAGGAGCCAAATCATTTTTTATTTTGAAAACACGACAAAGAGTATTTTGTATCACCTATATGAGACCTATGCCCTAGATTGAGGAAAAACCTTATTCATTTATTGTGTGTGACCTGAAGTTTATCTTTCCAAAATTTAGTAAAACCATGATACCAAAAACAACATGCGTTATCGAAATGACATTGGATAAAAGCCATGACTAGAAGTTTCTAAGTGTGAAATGAGAGAAAATCACGTTTTCTATACAGGAACTTTAACCTTGAATTGGCCTTTTTAACGACAGAACTAGCAATCGAATAACCAGACAGAGATTGATCAAGTGTAGCACCAAGATATTTGACTGAAGAAGTTTACTGGATATGAGTACCATTACAACTAGCATTGACAGAAGCACCTGACTTTAACCTAGGTTTAAAACGAAACAGAATGTTCACTGTTTAACCTAAATGAAGAGTTTAATGTCAATTAACCAGTGACTGACAGACTGTAATTCATCTGTCATTCCTTTTTAAGGAAAGACCTGATTTTATCTGCAACAAGAAATGTAGAATGATCAGCATACAGAAGAAGTTTATTTTTAACCACTGGCTGCATACCATTCATAAATATTTAGAACAGTAGTGGCCCCAAGATGGATCCCTGAAGAACATCGCAAGTAACCTTACCAAGAAAAAGAACCAGATACATCAACATGTTGTTGCCTGTCAGAAAGGTATGGCTTAAATCATTGTCAAACATCAGGCCCATGGCCTCTAATTATTTAATCTTCCCTACTAATAAACAATATTAATATTACCATTATGTATATGCTAAAGTTAATTTAATTTTTGTGCCGCTATGTAGGTTATAAGCAATAAAAAATATAACAGTTGATCAACATAACTGATCGTTTCGCAAAAAAACACATGGTTTAAAATGTAGTTTTGAGAGCATATATATCTATTTTTTAGAAACACTACTTAAGAATAGAATAGAATGACTAATTATTTAAAAAATGACAGAGTCATTTAAGAAAATGTAGTTATCATATTTCAATATGATATCTGTATAGTTAATGAAAATGCGAGGTCGCGATTCCAGGAAATAAATCAATTCATAATACGTGTACTGCTCGTTATGCCCATGCTTACATATCTGCATCATATATTTTACCGACTGTGGATTTCAACACAATGTGTGCTTTGAGAACTTTGGGTAACCCAACGGTAAGACCCTAACAATTACCATATATAGTCAATGAGAACATGGGTTAAACTGATGTTTTGTTTTTTCAAATTATGGAATCAAAAGCAATACAATATGATAGTTTACATTTTAAACCATAAACATATAATATACGTGCGACTGAAAGCCTTGTTACGGGAAATGAAGCTTCTTATCATCTGTGTTTTTATTTGGATTGCAAACAACGGTTTGTATGTAAACAAAAATTGGAACTATATCTTAATGAACAAAAAGTGCAATTGTTGATTGATTAACTTAGGAATAATTTAACTAAACTTTAAGGATTAGTTCTTGTTGGTAATTTGAATATGTAAGATCGGTTGAAAAATCAAATATCATTTTGTTGTACAATTAGAACAACTTTTCATGACGCTTTAAATGAGTTAATCAAATATCAACGTCTTTCAGCAGTAATTCTCAACGAAAGCTAAAAATCGACGAACGATTAATCGTATTCAATTAAATACTCAATAATAGGTTAATCGAAATATTAACAGCTGCTCGGTCTGTATATAACCATTGACCAGTTAAATATAAAATAAATTTTAATAAATAATATGTTGTTGGTTATGTTTATGAACACTTAAATGATAAATGAATAATTTGTGACAAAGTGTGAGGTTTTGAGATCTTTATAAACGGTTTAAATGATCTTTTCTGCTACATATACAGCCCTTAGGCGGTGACCCAGTTTTGTTCATATTAAGGCGTTTGTTATGTACGCGAGTGTCCTGGCTAGTGCATTTTCTTATGTCTAACTTTTTGGCAATTAGTGTTTTGACTTAAACAACAAAACCGCCTAAGGTTGTTCCTCCTGCTGCAGCTGAGTTTTTACTTTATCTGCATTTGATTCAGTATGTTAACTAGACGTGTATATGTTTAAAGAAACACACTGTTGGATTAATTGACTTGCGTAGTATTCCTGGAAGGCGTACATATGCAGGACAAAGTAAGGATATTAATCACCACACCTTGTAGTATAGTACCTACTTGCTTAATATTTCGACATGTGGCATCGGGGTGTATTGTAAAAAAGCTATAGTATTCCTGGGAGGCGTACATATGCAGGACAAAGTAAGGATATTAATCACCACACCTTGTAGTAAAGTACCTACTTGCTTAATATTTCGACATGTGGCATCGGGGTGTATTGTAAAAAAGCTATAGACGTGCTCACGTAATGTTTTAAAGTTTCAGTTATGCCAAACAATTTTATTTTCAGATGCAAATCCCTGTAGCGTTCGGTTGACATCGAAGTTGAAAACTGTAAATCTAGGAACGAACATTACCCTTACGTGTCATGTGTGCAATATATCCAAATTAAGCCGAATAGATTATTTTAACAACACTGACAAACGTATTGCGTCTGTTGTTCTTGGATTTCCTAGTATTGTTGACAAACACTTACACGCACTTAAAGTCACACAATACGGAGAGGCGATATCGGAAGTGGATTTGACAATTTATAATTTTTCATCTTCATCAGTTGGGGAATATAAATGTCTTATCGACAATGTGATCAAATCGTCGCTGTCATTGAATTACGCAGGTAAGCTTGTCAAATACTTGTTTAAAAAAGCATTTGTACTTTACGCATTGGTAATTGTATTGGCCCATAGAGAATTTTCTGGAAAAGAAAAAAGTTTTTAATATTTTAAATGCTAAAAGGAACATATAGCAAGAACATTATTAATATTCGAGTAGTATGTGTGTGACGGTATATATGTGTCAATAATTATATCATATGCATTTTGTAACTGCCTTTTCCCCAAGAAGAATTTGTAAACTTCAACGTAAAAGAATATTCCTTGTTGGTATAGTTGCAGTGGAATATGTAACGTTGACTCCCACCACTCCGACATATTCCGTTCTAAGCAACGCTTCTTTCGCCAAGTTGAAGTGTGCAACATCCGTAAGTCGCCCAATACCCACGATTACGTGGTACACGAATAACAGAATGTATTTGAATGGTTTCTCCGAAAATGTGGAGCTTACTGTCAATAGCAGTAGTGAAACGATAGGGGATGTGACGACTAGCACTCTTAACATAACGCATATCACAGCATATCACGGGGCAAAATTTTATTGTAATGCATCAAATGGATATGGCGAAATACAGTCCAGCAAATTAACTATAGATGTGTTAAGTAAGTTATTTTGAGCATTTTTATATTTGTTATTTTTATTTAATTTTGCTATAATTTACAATATGTATTATTTACATGCTTTGAACAGTGTTGCATTATGTTCATTGGTAAGACAATTTTGTTTCAATAGTGTTGTATTCTGTTTCCGGTATATACCGCATTACTTCTGCTATCATGATAATAATTTACGGCGCTGTGCCTAGCGTTTTAATCGTGTATCTGTTTTAAAAATGTAAATGTGCCATGTAATTATTACAGTTGCTTGGAATAGTATAACTGTTGGATGAATAGTGAATCTCCAAGCTTAATGCGATACAATGCTTTTGCAGTTTGTGTGATACATGCATATTTGTCAAAATATCGTGTTAAGTGTGAAAACATGTTATAGAGATACTTTTCACGAGCATTTGATTATATAAACATATGTGTTAATTATCTACATGTTAAGTAATGATGCAAGTGTAATGACGCCAAAATGCATCATAGTGTCTTTGTGTGCAATATTGCGAAATTCAAACGAGTAATATATTTAAGATACAAATTAAAGACATTTCGTTGCGCGAATGCACAGTGAATGTTCTATTCGATTTAGAGTTTTTTTATTAGTGTTTCGTTTTAAAAGGGCTCTCAACCACGACGACGACGAAAAGAAAAGTTGTAAAATACCGTGTCTTTTTACAATTATTAGTTTATATTGATTAAAATATAACGACTGGTATATTACATTACTTGAAAAAAGTTGCTAAATTTTCATATTTTCAGTATATTCGGTAATAAATTTTACTGGGCATGTCTACCAGGAACTACCAGTTAACTATAAATAACGCCAGTAGATTGACCATCATCGTCATGTGATAAACCCAGGAATGCATATTGTGCATGCGTAGTGAATTGTATATATTTTATATATAAAATGATCAATCTACTTGCGTTATTTATAGTGTGTATATCGTTATGTCACCTATTTTCGCATTGTACTTTCGATTTCACGTCGCGAAATTTTATTACCGAATATACTGAAAAAATGAACTTTTTCCAAGTAATTTAATATACCAGTCGTTAAATTTTAATCCATATAAACTAATAATTGTAAAAAAAAATACGGTACTGAAGAACTTTTCTTTTTTCGTCATTCGTGGTTGACAGTCCCTTTAAGGTGTATACATTGTCACAATATATTTTAGCTTTTCCAACAAAACCACAAATCCTATACAATGAAAGCAGCGTAGATGAATCTATATCCATCTTGCAAAACGATACTTTGCATCTTCAATGTTTATCAAGTGGTAATCCAACTCCCAACATAACATGGAGTCTTCCAGACAAAACACGTGTACCAAACAAGTTTTTGACAATGGAAAACATAAACGTCTACAACCAAGGACTATTTACATGCACTGCTGAAAGTACACTTTTGCCAACAGATCTGTCGGGACTGACTTTATCAAACAGGACAGAATTACATGTCCAAGTTTTCCGTACGTATTGGGCTAATTGTTCGTGTTATGCTTGTATTTTAAGATGTTTAACGTTAATAGAAATATCGATTACGTGTTTCCACAGTATTTATGTGTTAGAATTGATTTAACATTTCTCTTAGCTGTAAAAGTATACCATGTTTACAACGGATTCAATCCTCTGAACGATTTTCTTAATATAAATATTTCGTTTAAATCATTTGTGAGAATACTGCTATGCAAAATGAGGCAAACTTTACTTTCAGATGCGCCCTTATTCCCACTATGCCTTATCGGAAATACCAATGTTACATTAAATGCGATTCGAAGTGTAAATGGTGAACCGTTTGGAATAAAGTGTACCAGCCAAAGTACCCCTCCTGCCTCTAACTATACTTGGATACTACCAACGGGTGAGAAACAAAATGGACAACAGCTCAGACTACAGTTTGCCAGCAACGAAACGTACAACTTGGAGGTTACAAATATAATGAATGCAACTTTTTCGCATCAAATCGTTATTGGAAAGTTTGAACTCTCGTTCACATTTGATATACTGTGTAAGTACTTGGTTGAGCATTTCGTTCATATATATATATATTGTTGTTTATTACAACATTTGTGTACACCAATATTCATGAAAACATTATTTATTAACGTGTGTTCATTATTTCACAAATTGTAGATTCTGTGACAGAGCTCTTCATCTTCTATCAAGATTTGAATCCACGTCTTATTAATAGTCCGAGTATAACCCTCGTAAGGGGTCGAACTATAAGTTTAAGATGCTATGCTAAAGCGAATCCAATTGCGAGTTATGTGTGGTCGTCGAATGGTTATACGTATTCTAATGAGGCTTATTTGAACACAACAATTATTGACATGACTATTGTTCAGTGCCTTGCTATGAATACTCTCGATCCGACTGCGAGGGAACCGCGAACCACGTCTAGTTCAAGGAACATCACTATTAATGTTTTATGTGAGTAGACTTAACTGGTAATAAAACCTTTTTAATGTTCTCACATGTATACATTCCTGAAATCATTAACTTCCATATTTACACTCCATAGTCGTTACATTTGGTTGAGGTGATGGCAACGGTATATTTCATAAAGTAATTAAATAATTCAACAAATCATGATGTATGGAAGGACATGTGAATCAAGTTTCACATTTAATCAGGCCACCATGTGAAGGAATGTGTAAGTTATATAATAAAATAATTAACTTTGAATGTATGTTTGTATATTTTGAACTTCACTCATGTCCGAATAGTTCCTTGAAAACTTGACAATTAATTATAAATATGAGTAAGTGTTTATATTTAAATCCTATGAATGTTTATGCTTTGATGAAGATGCCCCAGAGAAACCAACGGTTGATATTCACACATGCGGTTTGAACAGAGCATCGAATGAAGTTAAGGTCATCCAAGGCAATTCCGTCAATATAACATGTACTACAAACAGTAGACCAAATCCAACCTATTCATGGATACCTGGAGAATTTGGGAATGGCGATAGTTTTGTTATCAGCAGCGTACAAAGAGAACATAGTGGCTCGTACATATGCAAAGTTGAGAATGAAATGAACACAACATTTGATGGAACTATTAAGGGACAAAATCAATTCGACTTTCAAATAGATGTTTTAGGTATTGTGAATAAGTCTATGATTTATAACATTTCTAACTATATTTGATAAACCATTCAAGAAAAAAATTGACGTTATGGAAATAAACTAAGCTGGTTCAATCTTTCTTTTCGTTTTTCAGAGTCAGTGGCTATTTTGCCAATTGGCAATTATACAGTTCTATTGAACCAAACTATGTTTGTCACGTGTCCTTACAAACCTGGAAATCCAGCGGAAACGAGATTCACGTGGTTTCATGCCAATTCGTCGACGATTGGATCGTATCAAAATCTTTCGTTACCTAGAGTACAGCTCAAAGACGAAGGCTTTTACAAATGCAGAGTGAACAACACTATGGAACCTACGGGTTGTTCTACTAAAGAGGCGTACAAAGAAACGACATTTTTCATGGATGTGCAATGTAAGTGAAAACAAGTGAATCTGACAACATTATGTGAATAGAAAGCATGCACAGGCGGGAATTGTCATTAAGACCAAATTTAGCATGTTCACTTTTTTCAGATCCTGTCCAAATACGTAGCCTTTATGCCTTCGGCTTAAATGTTACATCTAAAATAACCATAAGCGAACGTCAGACCGTGAAGTTACTCTGCGAAGCAGAAGGTGACCCCGTCGCTAGACTACAACTTACAAATATTACAAATAAAGGCAATGAACGTTTACTGGTTGAAGCAAACAATAACACAATATTCGCTACTGTTGTTAAGGCGAAATGCGAATATGATATGGGAGTCTATCAATGCAAAGGGAAGAACGAGCACAATGAGATTCAACAGGTTCGCGAACTAGAAATCACGATAACGTGTAAGTGTATTTTATAAATGTCTATATCTCTATATGTAAAATTCGATAAGAGCTAACAGTTTCGTATTTGTTTTTAAAATACAATCAGGTTCACCAAGACCTTCACCATTTTCTCCACCAATTGCCACACTATATAGAAGAAGAAATGCATCAGCTATTTTAACTTTCACTATCGTCGCCAATCCTCCTCCAATTGACGCATCAGCATATGTTTGGCGTAAGCAGGTAGTTGATAAATGGGCAACACTTCACAATAACAGCAGATTTCAAGTTCGTGTAAGAAATGACAGTCTGCAGACCAACCTTTCCATATCGCAACTGCAAATTGACGATTTTACAAACTATTCAGTCCGTGTGAACAATTCTCTCGGATCTACAGAGCAAACATTTGTCATCCGAGCGAATGGTATGCTCATTTAACACTTGCTTTGCTTCGTGCCACTCTATAAAACTTAATTGATATTTTGATATATTTAACTGTGAATATCAAGCAATAATATTGTTTGCGCAAACTGGTTTTTAGAAAAATGGTTATTAGCGTCTATGGTATCGCTTTTACTGACAAGTATGTCACAAAAAGAATTCATAAAATATTACCAGATGTATTTCCTTTTATTTAACAGAGCAGCCCTCTGTGCCGCAACAACTTCTTGCCGTCGATACCATGGTTACTGAAAGTTCTCTTACAGTTCAATGGACACCTGGGTTTAATGGGGGTGAAGACCAATGGTTCATAATCGGTTACAAAAAGGCAGCAGATGAATCCTGGACGTACATTAATGTATCTTCAACAGTTACTCAATTGAGTATTCGTGAATTAGTTGCGGGGACCAAGTATGACATAAAAATGTATGCAACGAATATAATTGGCAAATCTGATGAAACTACTGTATTGAGTGTGACAACACAACCTGATATTTCAGGTATGTATTTTGATTTGCATTTGATAGTGGATTGTGTGTATAAAGTTATTGTATTACATTGTATATGTAAATTGCTTCGCTAAATATAGTGTCGACATGTACACGCTATTACATATTAAATATGATACCGACTCTGTAGGCCTCATATTCGGCACTTGTATCGGCAGCAGGGACATACTATTTATTATAACAAATACAAATTCTGACATACTGTCCATTGAATACAAAATCCTCATGGATGCTACCACCAGGTTAACTTGAGGGTGTATTAACAAAATTAAAACTTAAAAAGTAGCTAATGATCATAAGGATACTAGTGTTTGCTTTTTACAAATGCGTTAAAATAAATAAATTACATCACTGTATGTAATATTTAGACGATTGATCATTGAGAAAAAAAGAACATGCTAACACTTTTTAAGTAAAACCTTTACATTGAATTCAAAATATCAAGTGTATCTTCTATGCTAATGGTTTTTGGGCCATTCCCGATTCCGCAATTAAGTTCTATAAAGGTCATTACAAATTCATGTTATAGCAAAACTATTTCATTATTTGTTTAACGAGAAATTGTATTTTAATATGAATTGCGGGAAATAAATGTGTAAATATTAGCTTGCACTGCTTATGCATGTAATTAGATAACGGATCCTCTCCATCGGTTGGGGCTGCAGTAGGCGGTTCTGTTGCTGGAACTCTCGTGGCAGTCATCTTGGCGGTGCTATGGAAATATAGGAAAGCGTTTAAACGTATGTAGACATGTAAACTGAATAATCGATTATGGTACTATATACATTACTAGCATTTAATAGTTTATATACGAATAAATCGGTTAAACAGTAAGTGTATTGCTTCATTAAGGTTTTAAATACATAGTTAAATACTATTATTTACCCCCAATCCAAATCTTTGATGCGATACACCGAAGTACTGGTACCATGCATTGATCACAATGAGGACACAGTGTATGGCATACTTTTCATGGGGCAATCAATACTGTGTTGAAATTGAAACATTTCACTGAAACATTGCTTAGATAAATATGTCAGACAATCATATGTCGATAACGCAAAGTTGGACCAATACATGCAGCGTATAATATCCTGTTAGACAACATCTAAACTTTTGTTTTACGGGAATCCAAATCCCATTCTTAGACAAAATACAAATGCAAATAAAAAGTAACAATTGCGAAATGTATTTATTATTTCACAGCCGACTTTGCATATTATAAAGCGAAATAAAAAAGCGAGACATTAAAGGGTTTGAAGGTAGTTTGCTTTATAAAAACAAACTGTTTACGTTCAAATATTTTCAATTTAGATTTTGTTATTTAAATTATTTTTTTAACAAGCATCTTGTATCGTTGGCTGTGAAAACTACATTATGTTTACAAATCAAAAAGGCCTACTTTACAAATTATTATTTTTATAGCCACACGGAGTTAAATACTTTTTTTGTATTATATGTATGAATCTCTCATGACATAACTTAAAACTAAACGTTTTCATTGAACATATCATAAAAAAGTTGGCCAAAATATGGCCTTTTACGTCAGTTTCATAGACATTGAAATGCCATTTGGGAGTCGAGAATGCCTCAATATTCATAAAATTAGCAGATCCATGTGACATGTTCGAATTCATTGTAAAGCTTGCACTTTTTAAGTGCAAGATGTTCAATTGATATTATGTTCCATTGTCTAAATTTTACGTACAATTGTGTTATTAATTTATTGTAACGCAAAGATATAACCAGTGTATTAATATGTGTCTAAGCACCAACTGTGTTATATACTTACTATACATTTCGTTGAACATTTTCAGGTAAACCTGGTGAAGCTGCTCATTACGATGACTTGTTCAATAGACAGTATGTATATTATTTTTTGTGTTTAGATAAATATTCCGTTGTCCAATATTTGCGTTCACTTCATAAAAAGTGTACCACATTATTATGTTGCTATTTTTTCTGCGGGATAGAACCAAAATACGAAATATGACATTTATTGCTCCAGAGCCGCTGTCCCTTCTTCAAATACCAGTTCCGAATATGAAGCCTACAGAGTCGGTATGATCTTGAATATATAAATGCGTGTCACCACAATGTTGTTAAACTTAATGAAAAATGTAAAGATATATAATCTATAATACACACACAATGAAATATTAACAAGAAATATTTAAAAACTCAGACAATCCGCGTGGACAATACTATTTAAATGGCAGGCTTTACATTGCACGTGTACATTGTTTCATTTATGCTGCATACATATCGAGTTATTAGTATGTAAAATAGTGTAATCATTCTACGCGAAGGAAGAAATGTACCTGAATAGTGTGTGGAAATATTCTTTCAATGTTTCTTTTATTTTGTTTTATTCGCATAATAATAACACATTCTATTTTATAAATTAAATACAATGTATTGAAAAAGTTGAATGAAATGTGCAATTATACCATATTGTATAAATGCAATCACAAGTCAAATATAGATGATTATCTAGAAAGGTAACTCATTTTGAAGGCATCATTTAGCGAAATTATTTGATACGTTAGTATGTGTCATCGTTTGATAATTATTGTTTCGCTTATATATTAGGCATACACACATTTAACACTTTGAACTATGTAATTGTCAAACAATACCATGTAAATACCACTGGCAGGAAAGTTTTAGATCATTGTGAAATGACATTTATGATAGACTAAGGCTCCTCTGTCAGCATCGACATTCGTATTCATGTCGCTTATATGCAGGTCACATGAAGTACTTAGTTAATTATATCGACGTACATTACTTGAAAAATGTTTTATCATTATCTTTATGTTATCATTAGAAGAGGATAGTTGTGCAAACAAACGTTAAGTTAAAGCGTGTATGTTACAATAATGTATTGTAGTTAGTTAAGGTTTAATATTTTAATTAAACATTTGTGTAAATTTAAATGAACAAAGACAATACAAAAGGTATTAGTTGTGTTCGAAAATCGCAGTTAGTTTTTTTTACTTGGTGAATACCATCGTTTTTATTGACGAAAATGTTGCCGCTGTATTAAATATGGCAAGAAATCAAGATCAAAAGTCAGCTTAATAGAAATATTACATTTCAAATAAATTATAAGAGGAAAATCAGTAATTTACCCTAGGGTCTGTTAAATTCGATGTTTATTGCCATCAAACACGTGAGAATATATGCAATACAGCATCAAACATAAACAATACGCATTGGAATAAAGAATAAAAATTATTTTGGGTTTTCAACGTTTGAAAAATAGCGAAACAATATGAAATGAATTCGAACAATTGTTTTATTTCAGAAGCCCAGCAAACAAACCAGTACGAGACACTTGCGGAAACTTCTTTTCATGAATATTCGGTTTTATCACCTGGTGGAAAACATGATTATAGTGTCATGAACCGTGTAAATCAAGTTACTGAAACTGATCGTGCAATCGTGAATCAGGAAAACGCCTATGTTAATTTGTCATTTTCGGAAACATAAATAGCGTTTCATTTTGTAATTGTAGTGATTACATCCGAAAACATTTATAGCGCAAAATAAAGTATTCACACATTGAACGTTGTTTGAGTATAATTTTTGATGATCGTTAATTGTAAGTATGTGTAGAATGTGGAATGTATTAATACAAACAATATTTGAATTTAGATTGTTTAATGTTTTCCATTCATATTGAAACATGTAGAGTCAAATTTATTTGACGATAAGTATATTTAATTTTCCTATAAGAATGCAGCTTTTAAATTCAACTGATCAACGCTTGTTATTATCAAACCGTGTTTCGTTTATGAATTAACTACTTTATTCTTACAAATAGGAACATAGACAATATATTATAGTTAAATAATAAGTTTTCGATTTTAAGTGTAATATTTAACGAAACAAGTGAACATAACAGTAACAGATACTACACTATTTAATTGCCTATAGTTAACATATGTGTGACGAAAATCCATTAAACAATAAAAGCGTTTACCAATTAAAGGGATACAACTCAAATATATTTACACACTAATGTAATTGATATCGTTATGCTATTATTTTCGTAAAACTATATGAATATTCACGAACGACATGTAATGTCTTACATGATTTAATAACAGTATTTAAAAGATATTACTAAATATTTGGTCATTTGGATTAATTTAACACTATTTGAATCATATCTTAAACTTAAGATCGTTCTTAGCACATTATTAAAGTACATGTGTTTGTAACAAGTGTTATTTAGAATTACTGTAATGTGATTTTAGTATGTGCATTTTTTGCATATGAAACAATTGTTTTATCGATCATGGAAATGGTATGTTTACGAGGGAGTTTTCCACTCATTGAAATGAGCAGTTTCTATCCATTCACTACAGACATAAAAAGTAAAACAAAATCAAACGTTCAACGTTCAGCTGGTGTTTGGAAACTATTCAAGCACCAGTGACAATTTGACGACGAAAACATACAAAATATGAAAACATGTAAAAATAAAAATGCTGTTCAAAACGTATAGTGTTCATTCTATGTGCAGTGTTTGTTTTGCATTTTGTTTGTACATGTATGTAATTATTGAAAATGGTTTAATGACTAAGTGTTCAATCATCTTTTTAACTCTTTGTCTTTATGAACATGCAAGTATGTCAACACCACCAGCATTATGCTACTCGATCAAGTCGTCCTGAAATCTCATGGACAATCACATCAACCTTTGATTGAATATTTATAAAACACCAAAACCATTATTTCGATCATTGGTCGGTCCTCGACCTCGTGCGGGAATTGTTATATAAACAACGCTGAATATGTAATTTTCCTTGGGTGACATTGAACCTTTCAAATGTCTTAACCACGGTTTAGTGCCAGAGTGTGGCTCTCATATTCCAGCACTTTAAGTGTGTTATGTAAATAGTTTTATGTTTTCAAAACGCAACTTTTGTATAAACAGAATAAATAAATAGTTATGTATCTCACTCTACATGTTACGTTTGTCAAACTAAAATTATGAATGCTGCATATTAAGATAACAAAAACGTTGCAGCTGCACCATCATATCAGTTTTAACTCTGAGCTTAGTGTGAGGTTTAGGATCCCTTCAATCGGTTAAACCCAAAGCTATAATACTGTTTTTATGTTAATTGTCGTATGGTATGTAATGTCTTGAATTTTATGGACACTTTGTTATATGTTTAAAATAAAGACCATTCCTTGTTTGCTTGTCGACGTTGTTTCATCATCATCATTCTTCCTTCCGGGAAATTGTGTTTGTCGTGTCCGTATATACATACATTTCACACGACGAATGTACACCATGGAGAAAAACCTTTTAGTGTACGATGTTGGGGTCCATGTGGTAATTGTTTCCAGGAACATTTAAGTTTGGGCTCGTTACAATAAAAAAAATCAATATTCAATCTAAGTTTGGTACGTGCGCATTATGACTATACAGTCAGTAGACATAACTACACTTTTTACAATATCTATGGATGTGTTCTGAAATAATTGCCTACGCTAAATCCTCGATGATATATTTAAACCAGGTTCAATCGCATGGTATTTTTAGCAGTGATCTTGATGATAATGGTGTTTCAATTGAAATATAATGCGCTTTGTTCATTTATGACAACGGTGTATTTTCATAACACAAATCACTCCTTTGACGAAGTTGCTGTTACTTTATACACGGATAATATAACGTATATCTAATGGTCAGTATTAGGTCAATTTGTTCTTGTTATACTATACTCTGCATATGAAAATTGGAATTTATTGAATCGAATAATTATTAAACACTTAATTGCAAATAAATTGTCTTTTTTTTCATATTCATTATTCTTATGTGAACATTTGGGTATGATCTTGGTTTTATAGCAATTTTTTAACAAGCAGAAAAAACGATTATGGCGGCCATTTTGGACGATATCTTATTTTTGTGTTTATATAACTCACGTTTGCATTTCTTTATTCATATTAAACATGTTTAACTACATCAAAATAACATTTTAATACATAAAATAATGCATTTCTATTTGTTTGAACAAATCAGACCGAAAATGGACGCCATCTTGGACGCCATCTTGAATTTCTCGTTGCCCCCAAAGATACCAGCCCGGCATTATTTGGATTCTCCATCAGTAATATGTCCCCTAACAAAAAATACTTTAACATTTTCTATACACCCCAATGTCGGGTTAAGTAATAAATGGCTATTTTTCTGCCGGAATAGTTTAGTTAGAGTCTGCATAATTAAGCAAGCAAAAATATCCTATGATCTTTATCACGGTGCATTACATTTAACATTTGCATCCTAACACATAATAAATATACATTTCTCTATGCTCGTTCTTTTGTTTTATGTTTATCTACTTTAACAGAAATGTGTTATATTTTGATATGCGAGAAACCAAGTCCACTTCTATTATATATATGGTGAAGCGGAAGGGATTGAGTTGCTATATATCGGTAGCCTTTAAACAAGCTGGTGTATTGATGTGCTTACTTGTGTTCAGCTATCGTAAAATGTGGTTGAAATTTGGACTTACGATATTAACTGCTGTTACCATTATAGGTATGCTTACCGAATACTCTATTGCTAACACAATTTTACAATATTTCAAAAGTATACATGATTTATCAAACTTGTTATCACTTAAACGTTTAACATGGTATTTGCGATGATTTTTTAGAGTCTCCAGACTTATTAAAGATGTTAAAACATTTAGCAGTTTAGCAACAAAAATGGTCAAACCATTGGTATGTTAAAGATTACTTAAAGGCGTTTTCGACATATTTTTGCGTTGAAACATAAATAAATCGAAACAGCTTTTCTAGAATAAATTGCGAATAATTACTTATTATTGCCTAACAATAACATTTCACGAGTATAATGTTTGAATATGTGCATACTGAATGTATTCAAAAAAGCAATGTGACGTCGTTTCTTGAAGTCAGCATAGACATCGGTGATGAAATAATATTCTGTCTGAAAAGTTGTTCATTAAAGGCACTACACATTGTTTTTAGGCGCGTGTATTGCATTTAAAAGGGTATTTCGCCGCATGAAAATATAAGATTTGAAATCGGTCGATATATTTTAATAAGCCTTTTGAATGAATTGATTGATTCAGCGATTTTGACATCATCGAGAAGATTATTCCATTCAGATGCATTATCGTCATCATCACCAATCCCTTGACCGGTTTGACCTTTGGGGAGAAATGAGGGACGACGTTACAGGTCTCCTACTGTCATATCTCTTGTGTTCTACTGAGAGTAATTCATCCATGGGAAGGGATGTCCATTCTTTTACATTATCCATCCAGCTTTTTTTCTGACGGCATCGATGTCGACCTCCCCCTAGCGTGCCTTGGAAAAGTCTTGCTCAGAAAGTCGTGCCTTGTGACGTGTCCAAAACCAATCCAGCTATCGTCGTTTAACGGTCGCCAGAAGGGGCTCTTGTGGACCAACAAGTGTTGCAGTCATGTTTCAGACGTACTCGTTGGTCTTATGCTCCGGATAAGAGATGCGAAGCAGTCTTCGGAGACATTTATGTTCAAATGTCTGTTTTCGGCGTTCTGTGTCCCCGTGAAGCGTCTCGATCTCGCAGCCGTAGAGTAAGTTGGAGACTACGAGGGATTTGTAGAGCCTGCACTTGGTGGAGAAGCTGATGAAAATGCTTGTCCAAAACCTACTCAGTCTTGCCATCGCTTCCGTCGCAATGGCTATTCGTATTCGGACCTCATCGGTACTGGTACCATCCTTAGACAGCGTTGTGCCCAAGTACTTTAAGCTGGTCACTTCTTCTAGCTTCTCGCCTTTCATGTTGATGTCTGTGCTGGTGGTCGTCGTGCTGTTCATCATGATATTCGACTTATCCATACTGACCTCAATCCCGTATTCTCTTGCTTTTTCATAGAGTATGTTGGTGAGATCTTGAAGTTCACTGCTGCTGCCATCCATGAGATCAATAGTATAGTGAATATAAAGTGGGAGATTGGTTTTTCACCGATAGAGAAAGAGGTGTGGTGGTCATGGAGAGTTTCCTGCATTATCTTCTCAAGAAAAAGTTTAAATATCACGGGAAAGAGCAGACATCCCTGGCAGACGCCCATTGATGTCCTGAAGAAGTCCTCCTGCTGTCCGATGAGACGTACAGATACAAACTCAAATACAGTTGATGATTAAAACGAATGTGAATATAGTGTCGCTTGAATTGTTTGGAGATGTGACGAATTTCATAATGAGTAATTGCTACTCAATTCAAGTGTAGCTGGAAAAAGGGATTGTAAATAGTTTTGCAAATTGCTAAAGTTCATTTTATACATTAATATTAGTTTGTTTAATTGCGTGCTAAGTGCGAGGTTCACCACTGCTTGTTTCTGACATAAGCACCCTATGACTGTTTACATTGACCCTTCCAATGCGAAGACATCAAAATAACATGTAATCACATTTGATGAATATGTGTAAATTGTGTTATCTTTGTTATTTTCGATGATTTAATAGCTAGTAGGGGATTGATACATTCATTTATAATAGCTGAAAGCAGCGATGAATTTTATAGCAATTTCGATGCGTTGTTTTTAGTTATCATGTTTAGGTTTAATTGTGTATGTTCTGCATTTTCCTGAATTGTATAAATTGCTTACAAGGAAATACTGTTTAATTAGCTTTATTATCTACAAATTTTAAGTCATAGTGGTTATTTTATGGTCATTATAGTGTGTAGACGTATGTTTTGTGTTGAGTATCAACTGATAAATAAACTAAATTCATATTTATAGAGTCATACTTGGCCGAACTTTATAAATTCAAAATAAATGCATAATATAGAAAAATTGTATTACATCCCACACTTCATGTCTGCGATACTTTTTTCTTTCATTTAATGTTATTTATACAAAAACACTTTGAATGAACTCTTTTCTGTCTTATCTGGATAATCATGAACAACATACATATATGAACGAACATTCTGTGTATAGTCCTCTGATATGTGTTACAATATATTTGCATATTCTAAATATGCACAGGTTTATTGTATTTAATTAAAATTGAACTGCGGATTACTGCGTATTGAAATACGTAGACACAGTAGAATTCTTTCTTTACTAGACGCTCACACTGTATATAAGACATACTACCACTGCGTACATAATTATCAAATTTACATTTAATGTCCAGGTGCTGAAAATCCGATAATGACAGCCAATGTAACATTTGTGACGATCAATGAAGTTTTAAAATTAACATGCAAACACACATCAGCAAGCATTGCAAACTGGTGGATAAAACCCAGTGAAAGAAGTGTGTTTACAAACATCCTAACAACCGGTTTTGCTGGCGCAGTTTGCACTCACATTCCTATGCCAGTACCAAGTCAAATGTTGAGCTGTGAGTGCACAGATAGGACCGCATTTTCGTGTACATTGAAACCCATGACGCAAACTAATTACGGTGATAAGTGGAAATGTTCAATTTCTGATTCAAATCACCAAGCACAATTCAGCAATGAGATAACAGTTACTGAACGAGGTAAATATCATACTTAAACGATTCAAATACGTGGCATATATTATCAAACGTAATAGTGTTTTTGTTTAAACCAGTAGAAATAATCGATCTTTGTTAGCGTTTTCTTTGCTTTAACGGATATTGAAAAGAACCGTTTTCGTTGATGTTATGACAGACCTTTTAATGAAATTATGTTTATTGTAAAACGTTTAGTTTTAGTGAAATATGTAACTTTGACACCAGAACTGCCTCAAATAGTCGTCCTGCCAAATGTAGAAATCAGCTTTATGCGCTGTGAATCATCAGTGGGACGTCCAGCACCCAGCATCACGTGGTACCTGGACAACAGAACTCCTTCTGACTTCAGTGATGATGTAAACCTTACTGGGTATAGTAGGAGTTTATCAGTGTCTGATGTGACGACAAGCAGTCTCACATTGACGCCAACCAGTAAACATAATGGTGCAAGGATATACTGTAATGTCTCGAACGAATACGGGCAGATCATGTCCAATAGGACCCTGCAAATCAATGTGCTGAGTATGTGTTAAATACATTTCGCTGATAGTATGCTTACTATATTGCTTCTTTTTTAAGTATTCCTACTTCCTTTCAGTATATGTGTTTCCGATAAGTAAATGATACATTTAACGCCGCATATGTTTATAAATACAGGAATGCAATAAGCGTAACCAAATAATCAGGTTGCAAATAATAGCAATACATGGATTGGAAAATATACTTTTATCATTTGATAATCGATTTGCTGAATACAAAATATAAATGGAAAATGTAAATGAAAAACACACCATACGGCTGTCAGTAAATTCGATATAAAAAGTCTGATATTTAAATACCGTTACCATTTATTAGAATATCAAAACTACCATACAATTACTTAAAGTGTGTATGTATATATTTTTCTAGTTTATCCAACTAAACCGACAATAATGCACAACACGGTATTGTTACCATCAAGTATCTCTGCAATACAAAACAGTACTATGACGCTAGAATGTCACTCCTCTGGCAACCCGGAACCGAATGTTTCGTGGACCTTATTTAACGGTTCCACAATTAGCAGTTCGGTCGTTCTATTTAACGTTGCAACAAGTAAAACACAAGAACAGATAGTATGCAGAGCCACCAGTCTTTTGGATCCAACGAATGGATCCAGGGTAACAGTTGAAAATACAACAACGACAACTTTGAATATTTTATGTAAGTATTTCAGACAAAAAATACATTCTACGGTTAAAAGAAACTAAACGATTCATTACAGTATCGCAACTTCATTTATTAATCTAACTAATTCATTTAGAATTATTCTATTATCATCTTGAAGAGAATCGTTGCATATAAAAAATGTAATCCCTCTTTATTTGTCCGCTAAAGTGAAATATTATCGTATGTTTTAATAAATACCCATGTATGATGTTTTAAAACATAGTGTTTCGGTTACAGTTCATAGCAAAAAAAGAGTTTAATTTCTCTGTGTCCGTAGCGAATTACTCGAAAATAAATGGTTATTTTACTCATTATCAAATGTAAATGCGTGATTACATAAGTTATAAAAACAGTTACATATTCCTTTACAATATGATTCTTTGGGAAGTGAAATGAAAATTTAAATTGAATTTAAACATTAAGTTGGAGTTAATAAAGTCATGTATTATAAAAGCTTGCAGTCAGAGATTATAATGCAAAACGTTGTTCAACGATCCATGTGACTTGCTTGTTCGTAGTAAAAACGACTGTGTTTAATACAGATCCTCCGTCTTCTCCGTCCTGTCAAATCGGATCAGTTACAATACAATCAAACGGCATACGGGCTGTCGTCAATAAACCCTTTACAATGACGTGTACAAGCAGAAGCAACCCTCCTCCTTCCCGGTATATATGGGCACTTCCATATGGTACAAAACAGACTGGAGCACAGCTTTTAATTCAACGTATGCAGCCAAGCGATAATAATCGATACACACTTGAAGTGGTAAATGAAATGAATGCAACGTTCGAACGGGATGTCGTTTACGGAAATTTCACAGAGTCGTACACATTTGAACTTTTATGTGAGTATATTTTACGAAATAAATGAAACAGCTTAATTGAATGCTACGACGGCCATTTCTCATATACATTTGATACTGTTGAAATATTGTAGATCCGGTGACAAATCTGTCTATCTATCATCGTGGACAAAGCGATCAACATATAGACAGTCGAACTATTAGCGTTATTGGAAGTCGTGAGGTCAGTTTCCGATGCAATGCCTTTTCCAATCCGGTTCCGCGTTATGTATGGAAATTGAGTGGTGCTATAGTTGCAAACGGTTCTTACTGGAAAACCACATTCGTCAACAATACTAGTATTGTTTGTATTGCAACAAATACCCTCGATCCGACTGGGAATGAAATTATGGACACTTTTAGTTCATTGAATGTTTCCATCCATGTTTTGTGTGAGTAGCTTTTTGCCGTTATGCATAGAATATAAATGGTAGTTTATGTGCAAAAGGGTGTTGAATATTGTTTGGATTTCAAGTGTTTGTATTCAAATTTTCAGACAGAAATGTATGATTTTGATTTATATTGATCTTCCACCAAATATCAAAATTTGATATTTTACCATTAATCTAATCTTTATGTCGGACAAGAGCATGTCGATGTATTTGTGATATTTTTTTCTATCTATACCTAGATGCTCCTGAGAGGCCAAAGTTAACGTTTCAAACGTGTGCAACGTATTCCCAAACTAATCATCTTAAGGTGATCCGAGGTCATTCCGTCTCGGGCAGATGTACTTCAAAGAGTGAACCGGGTTCCAAGTTTTACTGGACACCTATCAATACTGGAAATGGTGATGGCTTCTTAATCACCAATGTCAGTAGATACCACATCGGCAATTACACGTGCATAGTCAATACTGAAATGAACACAACATTTGGTGGGAATATCAACGGAACAAATCAGTCCAGTTTTTATCTAGATGTCTTAGGTAGCCTGCTCTTTTGTATAAAGTTTTGTACTGAAATGCATTTAAGAAATCAAGTTTTTGTAAGCATGCTCTGTTTTGTTTTTATTGCCAAACGTACTTGATATAAACCAAACCCTGCCTTTCAGCACCCGCAGAAGCTCTGTTCATTGGCAATTTTACGGTTTTATTGAACACAACGTTATCAGTCACTTGCCCATACACGCCTGGAAACCCAGAGGAGACGAGATTCACGTGGTTCCACTCCAATACCTCAGCAATTGGATCTCATCAAAATCTGTCTTTATCTAATGTGCAGCTCGCAGGCGAAGGCTACTACAAATGCAGAGTCAACAACACTATGGACCCTACGGGATGTGCCGCTAAAGAGGGATACGATGAAACAACATTTTTCGTTGATGTGCAATGTAAGTTAAAAATAAAACTTTACTACATAAGCTAATCACGAAGACAGAATGCGACTGACACGAGTGTCATTTTGAGAGCAATACAATATTTCATACATATGTTTATTATGTAATTGTTTATATTTTAGATCCTGCGAAGATAAGTAGATTTTATGCCGACGGGTCAAATTTCGCGTCCAGTTTAACTATCAACGATAGTCAGACTGTGACGCTACTCTGTCAAGCTGACAGCGACCCTTTAGCAAAACTAGAACTCGTAAATATTACGAAAGGTGATGAGCGCTTATTAATGGACGCGCACACCAACACAATATCCGCTCATTTGTCAAATGCGCGATGTGAATATGATATGGGAATCTACCAATGTAAAGGAAAGAACATCCATAATGCATTTCAACAGGTTCGCAACCTAGAGATCAGGATTACGTGTAAGTGAAGTGTATTGATTTCATTTATCGTCTATGAATTGAGATTTCAATTTCAATAGAAATCAGCTGCTTCATATTTGCCTATTAACATACAATCAGGTTCACCAAGACCTTCACCATTTTCGCCACCGATTGCCACAGCTTATAGAAGAAGAAATGCATCAGCTATTTTAACGTTCACTTTCGTGGCCTATCCTCTTCCAAGTGACGTATCAGCATATGTCTGGCGTAAGAAAGTAGATGATGAATGGGTATTACTTCAAAATAACAGCCGATTCCGAATTCGCATATCAAACGACGGTCTGCAGACTAACCTCTCAATATTTCATTTAGAAAATGACGATTTTACAAACTATTCGGTCCGTGTGAACAATCACTTTGGATCTACAGAGCAAACATTTGTCATTCGAGAAAATGGTACGTTTTACACTTGCTTTTTCCTGGCGGCGCACAATATGTTTCGATAGTATGATTACTTAAAAGGCTATTAAAGCAGTAGTATTGTTTTTGCTAACCAGTTGTTAAAACATACTCTTTTATTTTACTAGTATCCCTCTAAGTGATAATATCAAACATTCTAAGAAACGGATGTATCGAGCATTACTAAAATAGTTGCAGTGTATTTAACAGAGCAGCCTTCTGTGCCGCAACAACTTCTTGTCGTCGACGCCATGGTGACTCAAAGTTCTATCGCAGTTCAATGGACACCTGGATTTAATGGGGGTGAAGACCAATGGTTCGTGATCGGTTACAAAAAGGCAGCAGATGAATCCTGGACTTACATAAACGTTTCTTCAACAGTTACTCAATTGAATATTGGGGACTTAGTTGCGGGTACCAAGTATGAAGTGAAAATGTATGCAGAGAATATCATAGGCAAATCTGATGATACTACTGTACTAAGTGCAACAACACAACCTGTTATTTCAGGTATGTATTCTGATTTGCATATGATAGTGGATTGTGTGTATAAAGTTATTGTATTACATTGTATATGTAAATTGCTTTGCTAAATATATTGTCGACATGTACACGCTATTAAATATTAAATATGATACCGACTCTGTAGGCCTCATATTCGGCACTTGTATCGGCAGCAGGGACATAATATTTATTTTAACAAATACAAATTCTGACCTACTGTCCGTTGAATACTAAAATCCTCATGGATGTTACCACCAGGTTTACTAGAGGGTGTATTTACAAAATTAAAGCTTAAAAAGAACCTAATGATCATAAGGATACTAGTGTTTGTTTTTTACAAATGCGTTAAAATAAATAAATTACATCACTGTATGTAATATTTAGACGATTGATCATTGAGAAAAAAAGAACATGCTAACACTTTTTAAGTAAAACCTTTACATTGAATTCAAAATATCAAGTGTATCTTCTATGCTAATGGTTTTTGGGCCATTCCCGATTCCGCAATTAAGTTTTATAAAGGTCATTACAAATTCATGTTATAGCCAAACTATTTCATTATTTGTTTAAGTAGAAATTGTATTTTAACATGAATTGCGGGAAATAAATATGTAAATATTAGCTTGCACTGCTTATGCATGTTATTAGATAACGGATCCTCTCCATCGGTTGGGGCTGCAGTAGGCGGTTCTGTTGCTGGAACTCTCGTGGCAGTCATCTTGGCGGTGCTATGGAAATATAGGAAAGCGTTTAAACGTATGTAGACATGTAAACTGAATAATCGATTATGGTACTTTATACATAGCTAGCATTTAATAGTTTATATACGAATAAATCGGTTAAACAGTAAGTGTATTGCTTCATTAAGGTTTTAAATACATAGTTAAATACTAGTATTTACCCCCAATGCAAATCTTTGATGCGATACACCGAAGTACTGGTACCATGCATTGATCACAATGAGGACACAGTGTATGGCATACTTTTCATGGGGCAATCAATACTGTGTTGAAATTGAAACATTTCACTGAAACATTGCTTAGATAAATATGTCAGACAATCATACGTCGATAACGCAAAGTTGGACCAATACATGTAGCGTATAATATCCTGTTAGACAACATCAAAACTTTTGTTTTACGGGAATCCAAATCCCATTATTAGACAAAATACAAATGAAAATAAAAAGTAACAATTGCGAAATGTATTAATTATTTCACAGCCGACTTTGCATATTATATAGCGAAATAAAAAAGCGAGACATTAAAGGGTTTGAGGGTAGTTTGCTTTATAAAAACAAACAGTTTACGTTCAAATATTTTCAATTTAGATTTTGTTATTTAAAATTTTTTAACAAGCATCTTGTATCATTGGCTGTGAAAACTACATTATGTTTACAAATCAAAAAGGCCTACTTTACAAATTATTATTTTTATAGCCACACGGAGTTAAGTACTTTTTGTATTATAGGTATAAATCTCTCAAGACATAACTTTAAACAAAACGTTTATATTGTTGAACATATCATAAAAAAGTTGGCCGAAACATGGCCTTTTACGTCATTTTCATAGAAATTGACATGCCATTTGGGAATCGAGAATGCCTCAATATTCATAAAATTAGCAGATCCATGTGACATGTTCGAATCCAATGTAAAGCTTGCACTTTTTAAGTGCAAGATGTTCAATTGATATTATGTCCTGTTGTCTAAATTTTACGTACAATTGTGTTATTAATTTATTGTAACGCAAAGATATAACCAGTGTATTAATATGTGTCTAAGCACCAACTGTGTTATATACTTACTATACATTTCGTTGAACATTTTCAGGTAAACCTGGTGAAGCTGCTCATTACGATGACTTGTTCAATAGACAGTATGTATATTATTTTTTATTATACCTCACTTTTATTTACAATGCTAAACTCCCATAGGCCATCGTGACATAGAAATACTGTCAGACCCAGCGGGAATAAATTTACTGTCCAAAATATACTGTATCCCGCTGCCATAGCAATCACGTGCCACCAGCGGGAAAAATTTTTCTGACAAAAAAATACTGTATCCCGCTGCCTTAGCAATCACGTGCGGAATGTTCGAAAATTATACTGTCCCATTCGCGCATGCGTACTACGCAGTTTTGCGTGTCCGTTGTATTTGGATAATTAAAATATCGATTGCAGCTGAAACTGTGCTGTAGAATAGATTAATGCCATTATTTAAGCTTTGACGGGAGTCAAAAAGAAAATCAATTTAGTATAAACGACACGCTTACCTCAAAGGCAACTTTAATCCAATGCTAATAACAATAAAGTTACAACGATATACACTTCAAGTGTCTGTTCTTAAGGTGTTATGCATGACAAACACACAATCCGAAATACGTTTTGGATTCGTTTGATGCTTTTAACAAATATTTTACTGTTAAAAAAAACCACCACGTCCATATTGTTGTCCCAAAATGTTTCGTCACCGAAATGACGTCACACAAGTGCGTCATAAATTGCGTAATCAAGTGATGAAAATAAAATACGGAAAGCTGGTTCTGTTATATATTTTTAAAGAAATAATTGACAACTAAGAAAATTGATGGGATAAATTGATTATTAGGTCGGTGCCGAATAAAGCGAAGTTCATTATGATCTGCCCGTAAATCTGAACCACTCCACATATTAATGGTTGTTCATTGCTGAAATTAAATTCAATTATTGAATATTAAAATTGTTCATGGTTCATATAAATTGTTCATTTTTGAATAGTTTATTCGGTATAATAAAATAAATATTACATGGCTGACAGGGTGACAGTAAATTTGTCAACTTAAGGAAATACTGTCAACCGAGGCGAATTTATTTATATAATGTGCTTAGATAAATATTCCGTCGTCCAATATTTGCGTTCACTTCATAAAAAGTGTACCACATTATTATGTTGCTTTTTTTCTGCGGGATAGAAGCAAAATATGACATTTATTGCTCCAGAGCCGATGTCCCTTCTTCAAATACCAGTTCCGAATATGAAGCCTACAGAGTCGGTATGATCTTGAATATATAAATGCGTGTCACCACAATGTTGTTAAACTTAATGAAAAATGTAGATATATATAATCTATAATACACACACAATGAAATATTAACAAGAAATATTTAAAAACTCAGACAATCCGCGTGGACAATACTATTTTAATGGCAGGCTTTACACGTGTACATTGTTTCATTTATGCTGCATACATATCGAGTTGTTAGTATGTAAAATAGTGTAATCAATCTACGCGAAGGAAGAAATGTACATGAATAGTGTGTGGAAATATTGTTTCAATGTTTCTTTTATTTTGTTTTACTCGCATTCTTATTCATGTCGCTTATATGCAGGTCACATGAAGTACTTAGTTCATTATATCGGCGTGCATTACTTGAAAAATGTTTTATCAGTATATGTATGTTATCATTAGAAGAGGATAGTTGTGCAAACACAAGTTTAGTTAAAGCTGTGTGTTACAATAATGTATTGTAGTTAGTTAAGTTTTAATATTTAAATTAAACAAATTGTGTAAATATAAATGAACAAAGACAATACAAAAGGTATTGGTTGTGTTCAAAAATCGCAGTTAAATTGCTTTTTTTTGGTGAATACCATCATTTTTATTGACGAAAATGTTGCCGCTGTATTAAATTTGGCAAGAAATCTAGATCAAAAGTCAGCTTTATAGAAATATTACATTTCAAATAAATTATGAGAGGAAAATCAGTAATTTAAACTAGGGTCTATTAAATTCGATGTTTATTGCCATCAAATACGTGAGAATATATGCAATACAGCATCAAACATAAACAATACGCAGTGGAATATAGAATAAAAATCATTTTGGGTTTTCAACGTTTGAAAAATAGCGTAACAATATGAAATGAATTCAAACAATTGTTTTATTTCAGAGGCCCAGCAAACAAACCAGTACGAGACACTTGCGGAAACTTCTTTTCATGAATATCCGGTTTTATCACCTGGTGGAAAACATGATTATAGTGTCATGAACCGTGTTAATCAAGTTACTGACACTGATCGTGCAATCGTGAATCAGGAAAACGCCTATGTTAATTTGTCGTTTTCAGAAACATAAATAGCGTTTCATTTTGTAATTGTTGTGATTTCATCCAAAAACATTTATAGCGCAAAAATAAAGTATTCACACATTGAACGTTGTTTGAGTATAATTTTTAATGATCGTTAATTGTAAGTATGTGAAGAATGTGGATTGTATTAATACAAACAATATTTGAATTTAGATTGTTTAATGTTTTCCATTCATATTGAAACATGTAGAGTCAAATTTATTTGACGATAAGCATATTTAATTTTCCTATAAGAATGCAGCTTTTAAATTCAACTGATCAACGCTTGTTATTATCAATATAAAGAAGTGAAACTCCAGCTGCTGGAGCAGTATTGAATTTTCATTAACAACAATTAGTTGGTCCTTTATTTAAGGCAAGTGACCGAGTGCCCAAACAGTACAAAACAGCACAATACAGCACAATACAAACCAACATAAACACAAAATATGAATAAAGCTGGGGTCACCGCCTTGGAACGGTCAATGCAAAGCATTGGGGGTTTAAACCTGGTTATAGAGCGCTCAACCTCACACTTGGCCCAGCAATATTCATAATACATTTAAGTGTAAATAAAATATAACGTCATAGCATTGTAACTCAAATTAAACAATAATAAAAGGGAATTAAAACGCATTCAATTTAATTACTATTTAATTACTCAATTGCATTGAATATACAAGAGTAACAGAATTACAACTTTTTGACGAACGATCAAATAAAACTATTAACAATTGTCAACTACATTCCTTCTTTATAGAAAAGATTTGAGAATGTAGAATCATAGAGTTACTATCCCAGATAATCATCGCGCAAATACAGGAAGAAGCAGCAATAATGGGTGTAAAAATTCCATATTACATAGCTTGGTTGTTTATGTGACTGCTAAACAAATTAAAAATAATTAAATCAAACAAGAAACGCCTATCAGAGAGAAAATATAAATAAAATGGAACGTTATAAACCCAATGACCTATGCATGTAGATTACAACTGGGAAAGTCGGTCGTATGACGTCACAAAAATCCATAATGACATAATGACGTGAACAAATTCCAAGGGCAGTACTAAATACAAATATTAAAGGGGCTGTGCTACTAATAAAACAAGCTTACGTGATTTAATATTAAGAAGCAAATGAATACAAATGGTAATTCCATTAAAGCGACATTATTGGAATCAAACAGTATATAGGTGTTTTGACAACTGAAGACAGAAATGACCTGATGTACGATTTGAGTCCAAATGTAGTTTACATGCAGATTTGTTCATACGACACAATGACACAATTTTATTCAACAGTGAAAAATGCCTATAATGTAGTATTCATGCAGATTTGTTCATACGACACAATGACACAATTTTATTCAACAGTGAAAAATGCCTATAATATCACTAATGATTCCAAATTTTAAGGGAAGAAAGATATAGTGAATCGAAAACCATCAAACACGTTTTTTTAAGTACATAAGCATCGTATCCTTTTGATAAAAACAAGTTAATTAAATTGAAAAGTTTAATATGAACATTTGGTTTAACATATTTTAACTTGCGGACACGCTTCAAAACATCTCCGTAAAATGATGGATGGGAGATTCCATTATTTAAATGCCATTTTAAAGAAACATTATATTTTGAAATTAAATCACCATACTTAGAGTAAAATCTAGCAAATTTATTTCTTAGGTTATGATACAAAAAGCCTTGTTTTAGCAATTGTTTAGTTAATATTAGATTACGATCATTAAAATCTTTAATACACGAACATGCACTGGCATAACGTACCAACTGCGAAATGTAAATACCATAGGAAGGTCCTTTAGGGATGTTGCCATCTAGAAACGGAAAATTCACAATTTCAAAGTTAAAATCGTCCCGTTTGTCGTATAAACTAGTTTTGATCAAATTATTATTAATAGTTAAATGTAAGTCTAAATACGCAGCGTCTGTATTGGATATACACGATCTATTTAAGACTAGTTCTTTTGGGTAGATTTTGTGAATATATTGTTCAAATAATGGATTATCTAAATTAAGTTTGTCATCAATGTACCTACTAGTAAGGTTAAAGCAATTAATCAAATCTACTTGCTTAGTTTTAGATAATTCTAACATAAATTCGTTTTCATAACAATATAAAAAAAGGTCAGCTATAAGTGGCGCACAATTAGTACCCATAGGAACGCCAATAATTTGTTTAAATATTTTACCATTAAATTCAACAAACAAGTTATCCAAAAGAAAAGTAAGTGCTGCACAAAAGTCAAGACCAGTCCAAATGATGTAATTATCTAATATCTGATTAGTAAAAAAAGCTGTTTTAGTGTTTAAAGCTAGATACAAACATTTCTCTCTAGCAAAAGTTTTTTCAATCAAAGAGACAAGTTTTGATTTTATTAAAGCGTGAGGAAGCGTTGTATATAGTGTCGAAAAATCATAAGTACTTACCTGTGACACCTTATATTTTTTATTTTCATTTTTTTCAATAACTTCTAAGGTGTTTTTTATTGACCAAAATAGGTTAATATTACTATTTTCATAAACTTTATTACAAAATTTAGCTATATGATATCTTATAGCACTCAATGCAGATGTAAGATACACTGATAATTGTTTGGTGGTACAAGACACTGAATTAGCGATAAAACGACTTTTATATGGCGTCTTATGTAATTTAGGTATCCAGTAAAGTGATGGCAATTTCTTGTCAGTAATATTGACTATTACATTTAACTTTATGCATTGGGCAATATGGTCAGTAATAATTTCATTAGGTTGCTTATTGTACTCACAATATGATGTAGTTTGTGAAAGTTCTTGTGAAATAGTTTGAACATAAAACACTCGTCATATTATGATAACATTATTAGCAGCCTTATCAGCAGGAACTAAGACGAATTTAGATTTTAAGTCTTCAAGCAATTTACAGAGATTTTGTTTATTAAATTTAGGTGAATGTGGTAGGGCCAAAGGATGTGTATCATAAAAACATATTTTATTCATGGCCATACTAAATATTTTTGTTTTCCAATCATTGAGTGCAGTAATTTCAGCATTTTCCTTCCTGCACCATTTAGTGCAATAATCATGTAAGGATGTTACGATATTCTTAATGCAGTCATCAAAATCAACAGGAATAGGCAGTCTGTACTTAGGGCCTCTGCGTAGCAAATTTCTAAGGTTATTATTTTGAAGGAAATTAAGGTCCCCAGTAATAACATGTCCAACTGGACCATATATATATTTAGAACTAGTACAGTCACATAATGTAGGACAATTTCTTATTACATTTATATCTGTGGAAATAGAACCGTGTTTCGTTTATGAATTAACTACTGTATTCTTACAAATAGGAACATAGACAATATATTATAGTTAAATAATAAGTTTACGATTTTAAGTGAAATATTTAACGAAACAAGTGAACATAACAGTAACAGATACTACACTATTTAATTGCCTATAGTTCACATATGTATGACGAAAATCCGTTTAACAATAAAAGCGTTTACCAATTAAAGGGATACAACTCAAATATATTTTTACACTTATTTAATTGATATCGTTATGCTATTACTTTCGTAAAACTATATGAATATTCACGAACGACATGTCTTACATGATTTAATAACAGTATTTCAAAGATATTACTAAATCTATGGTTATTTGGATTAATTAAACACTATTTGAATCATATCTTAAACTTAAGATCGTTCTTAGCACATTATTAATGTACATGTGTTTGTTACAAGTGTTATTTAGAATTACTGTAATGTGTTTTAGTATATGCATGTTTTGCATATAAAACAATTGTTTTATCAATCATGGAAATAGTATTTTTACGAGGGAGTTTTCCACTCATTTAAATGAGCAGTTTCTATCTATTCACTACAGACATAAAAAGTAAAACAAAATCAAAAGTTCAACGTTCAGCTGGTGTTTGGAAACTATTCAAGCACTAGTGACAATTTGACGACGAAAACATATAAAATATGAAAACATGTAAAAATAAAAATGCTGTTCAAAACGTATTGTGTTCATTCTATGTGCAGTATTTGTTTTGCATTTTGTTTGTATGTAATTATTGAAAAATGGTTTAATGACTAAGTGTTCTATCATCATCAATTAATTAATAGCTGATTGTTTATTGTATGTACTCAGTGTTTGGGTCTGTGTGTGTTGAGGAAGTCAAGAAAGAAAAACAGCATGGCAATGACAAGTCATCGCCTCAATTGAGAGACGGACTACAAAGAACCCCGTCATTTGTCATTGTACATGAACCATTGTATGGAAATGCCGGTGATTTCACGTTGAAGATTCGGTCTATACAAATCCAGGAGCTTCGAGTCTTTACTTTACAAAGTAAAAAAGACCCCACAGATATATTCAGGAATTTCTACGTAAGTGTAATTAACATAACACAACTATAATATTTGAAAGGTACATGGCTATGAGTTGTGTGTTATCTAAATAGTATAATTTTCTAACAAAGCGATGAAAAATAAACAGCCTGTGCATAAATTCTCTTGGTATTGGATGAGTGGCTTACATATTAATATCTTTGCAAACGAAATAATAAGATATAATTTGATTATACCATTTTTCTTTTGCCATGTCATTCACTTGTTTAACATAACGTTTGCATAAAGCAATTTCTATACTGTATGCTTTGTGTTACTTTTAAATTATACGATTTTAGTCTCTGGACAAGGGACTTAAATACGAAACGTCCGCTGCTCGAATTGAGGTCAATTTACCAAAGAACCGATACAGAAATATGTGTCCATGTAAGTTTGTATTGTTTGTATTCGTCTGCAAAATACTATACTTATGTTGTAACAGTTCAATTGTGAATTTTGAAAATTGTTGTTTAAAAAAAATATATAAAGCCATTGTTATATTAAATTTAGAACGGGATTTTGGAAATGAGTGAAAAGAAATCCATATTGATGACTGTAATATTGCTTAATCATGTTTCATTTTTGCAGATGACAAAAATAGGGTTGTTCTACCTGCTATTGGCGAAGAAGTAGAATCCGATTTTATCAACGCCAGTTTTATTGATGTAAAACCTTTTATATTTATCTAATTGCATTGATGTCAAAGATAAAAAAAACATGCATTATATTTCTTTTGAAATCTAAACCAGTTCTATAACATTTATGCAATCAGTCTATATTACTTTCAGGGCTATGGCAAAAGAAAGAAATACATCGCAGCGCAAGGTAATGCAAACTGTTTTTATTGGGACGGAAGTGATTCATTTTGATAGGATATTCAACTTCAAACATATATACTAAGGTCATTTGATTTTCGACAAAGTTTTGAATAATCTAAACGTCTATACTTTGTGCTATGTATGTACTGTTGTACAATAACCATATCCTCCATGCTTTTGGAAGTTGAACATCTTTTCCAGGCCCGTTACAAAGAACAATACCAGATATTTGGCGCATGATTATGGCAGAAAATATAAAAGCTGTAGCAATGGTCACAAATACAATTGAAGAGGGAAAGGTGTGTATTTGTAAGGGTCTTTAATCCAGCTAATTGAAATATTAATCACAATATCACCAGCCTATGGCAAACTGCCGTAAGCTTTGTTAGTGCGTACTTAAAAAATATATTCTACGAAAATACAATGACCTTAAATAGTTTGTTCGTTATAAATAGCATGACTATTATTAACGTGTGCTGGCGCACGTGTAACCATGTAATTAACTGTAATTTAACTACACATAAGAGACAATGAACGTCAATACATTGATGTTATGTTTTAGCGAAAGTGCCTCCAGTACTGGCTTGAAGATACGCGCAACACTTGCAAGCATGGACATTTCAATCTATCATTGATTGAACAAGAGGACTACGCCGAATTCGTAATAAAAAAAAACTACAATGCGTCCATGTAATATACTTGCATATTATTTACATCGCCATTATGTTTTATAGCTTCTTTTTTAAAATTCTATTTAATGTTGATTTATAAGTGTGACATTTTGTTTTATTTACAAACGCTGATTTATTCTTAATTTAAGGAAAAGTCTAATAAGGTGCACACGGTTCACCAGTGTCACTTTACTGCATGGCCTGACAAAGATGTTCCAGACACCGCTCTATCGTTGTCACAATTCTGGCGCAAAGTGCTCTCTTTTGCCGATACTGTGACGAGCCCATTGCTTGTGCACTGCAGGTAATTTGGTTTTCCCTTTGCATGATGGGCTG
Source organism: Dreissena polymorpha (assembly GCF_020536995.1). Classification (NCBI taxonomy): domain Eukaryota; kingdom Metazoa; phylum Mollusca; class Bivalvia; order Myida; family Dreissenidae; genus Dreissena; species Dreissena polymorpha. Next base: position 73,174,291 of record NC_068360.1, on the reverse strand, counting down.
AATTCAGCGTCATATTTAAGAATAGTTTTATGAGCTCAGTGAAGCTTTTGAATAATTGCTACAAATGTTATTTCTTTCATAGCGCAGGCGTTGGGCGAACCGGTACCTTTATTGCACTTGATTACCTTTACGATCAAGGGATCGCAGTGCACGTAATAAACGTGCATGAAGCTGTTAAAGCACTGAGGGATCAACGTATCAACATGGTACAGACCAAGGCAAGTTTAAGTGATACATCATAAGGTTGTCATCGATGTATTATCATCTACCCTAATATTGATAATAAGTTGTACATTTTTTGTGAAGCAGAACGATTATATGGCTTATGAGTATTGTTGAAGAATATAGTATCACCGTCTATCATCACCACCGGAAATAGATGACCAGCGAAGCGAAAGTAATAGAAAGCAAATAATATGCAAGTGTTTGGCTTAAATATAAACTTCGTTGTGTACGGCGAATAGAAACTGATGTGTACGGCGTATGGCAAAATTAGATTATTGTATTAATTGAAGATTCGTGAACAAAAATTGCTTATTATCGCTACTTTGCCTTTCAAGTGCATGGGTAAATGATTTTATTCAGTTATATTCACTCGATTTTAATAGAATGTGCGAGACTATATCCCTAGAGAGTCTTAGCGCTGCCAAGTGAATGTTAGCAATTACCAACTCTCCCGTTTCCTACAATTTGTACAAATTTGTTATTCGGATTACAATTCATTAAACATCATTTGTTGATCTGACAAGGACTGAAGTAAATAATTTAAAAAAAATGTGTTTTTATTTTTATTTATTTAGTGTTAAAATGCCAATACGCTGCAACTTTTCGCCGTATATAACTTTAACTATTCACCGTACACGACGTTTGCCATAAACAACTATTCGCCGTAAACTACAGTTATTTTATTTTAACAATAATCAAACCAAAACCAGAAATAGCGTTAAGATAGTATGTATTGCCTATAAGAATAGGAAATCAACTCCATACACGATGACAAGCCATGTAATCACAAAAGAAAAGCTGTTTCTTCGTGAAGTACCAATTTCATACCGGTACCAAGCAGTCATAAATTTGTGTAAATAACGCTTCATCAATACGAATTGCAATATAGATACACATTTTTAAACATATTAATCTTTCTGTAAGATTCCTTACACGCACTGTTTATCCAGACGCGAGTAATTATAAGATATTTTAGGTAAATACTCACTGTTCTCCATGGTTGGTTTGTTTGCTTTCGCTTCGCTGGTCATCTATTTCCGGTGGTGATGATAGACGGTGAGCATAAATGCAATACTCTTTTGAAACAGAACCAGTATCTGTTCTTACATGAAGTTCTGTGTGAAGTATTAGATCCGATCGGAAAGGTTGTCGAGAACAAAGAATATCTGACGACATATTCCGTGATGCAAAGTGGTATCGGCAGCGAATTCAAGGTAAACTAAACTTTATGATATTGATATAATGTGAAGCAATAAAACTTTAAACCAAATTTGCTTTAATATATATTATGTTGCTTGTAAATAGTAGGCATTCTTTGGAACAGTGTCTTGTTGAATACTTCTTGTTTTCTAATTTATACTAGCGTATTCGCGAGGCCGAAGAATTTGATGCAACACAAGCCGCTAACGAGACACTTGCTGCTGGTAAGAAGACAAACTATAGTTTACTTTGCGTATTTGGTTTTTCGTTTGACTAAGAAAACTCCGGTAATATATAAAGGATATGTATTATGTGTATATTTGCCAAATGTAGTCATCATAACGCACAATATTAAAACAATAAACATATCAGCCAAAATGTACAGCAAGGGATCTAGTTCAATTTTCAGAAGATCGCTTTAGACCAATGTTGCTGCATTCTACTACAGGAGATAGCATAGCAACTACATCAACACAGTCTATATCAATGTAAGTTGTCCACGTATATAACTTCGAACATTACAAATAATCAATTCCGATTTATAAACAAAAGTAAATATTGCCTTCGTACTTTTGAAATGATAGTACATGCCTATGATATATGAATAAATTTGATAATATATTTTACATATTGCTATTGGCTATTACAGACTTTCCGAGAACGGAACAAACTGATCTTAACTCCAGGAACCATAGATGGGAGCACAGACGTTGATTTCCTATGGTTACTGCACGACTATAAACTTAAAACAGTCGTTGTACTTAATGAAAAGGTTTACTATGTTTTCATATCATTTTACACAATGTGAATTTTTACTGCAAATAAACATATTCGGACTGAGTATTTTTTGTCTCCTACATGTTTTACCGGAGGGGACTTCTGGTTTGCGCTCTGTGCGTCTGTCTGTGAGTCTGTCTGTGAGTCTGTCTGTCACACTTTTCTGGTACCTGCGATAACTTTAAAAGTTCTTAATGTTTTTTCATGAAACTTGCAACATGGATAGATGGCAATATGGACATTATGCACATCATTTCATGTTGTTCCTACGTCAAAAAATTCTGAAATACGAATTTCTGACAATGGTGGAGCCGGTAGGGAACCATATTGCTTGACAATAGCCTTGTTTAAATATATTATTTCAGATGGAATCCTATATTCCCGATCAAGGCAAAAATACTGTAACCGGACCATTCAGTGGGAAATTGGTTTCAAAAATCACACAAAGTCATTACGAAGAGCTAGTTGTAAAATACCAATATTACGCAGAGGTAGTAGGCTATAAACATAAATATTTAATTTTGTCTTAAACAAAAACAACATTTGTATATTTATTCATAAGTTTACATAAACAATTTACAACAAAATGCCTAAAACTATGCTGCAATATAAATATAACACGTTTTGCACTACTATTACGTTGAAATTGACCTATGTTAACATGTTGGTTATCTTTTTCAGCACGAAAGTTTTGATGTTCGATTTCTCCTCTTCTCGTCATGGCAAAAGAAGACAAAAGTGTGCAAGATATCATATATAATGCATTTGTTGATTGGTGCCCAAGACATAGCGACTGATTGTCCAATGGTTGCCCAGTGTCGGTAAGTGGTGTGTTTTACACATATTCATGTTTTTGTTCCCTACCGGTTTCACCGGAGGGGACTTATGGTTTGCGCTCTGTGCGTCTGTCTGTGCGTCTGTCTGTCTGTCTGTCTGTCTGTCTGTCTGTCTGTCTGTCTGTCTGTCTGTCTGTCTGTCTGTCTGTCTGTCTGTCTGTCTGTCTGTCTGTCTGTCTGTCTGTCTGTCTGTCTGTCTGTCTGTCTGTCTGTCTGTCTGTCTGTCTGTCTGTCACACTTTTCTTGATCCTGTTCTTTAAAAGTTCTTCATATTTTTTTTAAGAAACTTGAAACATGGATAGATGGCAAAATGGACATTACGCACGTCATTTCATTTTATTCCTACGTCAAAAATTATGATTGCTATGGCAACAAATAGACCAGAAATACTGCTGAAAATGGTGGTTTTCTGGATCCTGCGATAACTTTAAAAGTTCTTAATATTTTTTCATGAAACTTGAAACATGGATAGATGGCAAAATGGACATTATGCACGTCATTTCATTCTGTTAATACGTCAAATATTCTGGTTGCTATGGCAACAAATATATTTAAAAAATCTGGCAATTGTGGAATTTCTGACAATGGTGGAGCCGGTAGGGGACATATATTGCTTGGCAATAGTCTTGTTTTATTTGTCGTCAAAATTGACGTCAAAGTGGTACACTTATTACGACCGTTTAAACGTATTCAGTTCATGACACAATGTAATGGCCACATTTATATTGAGCATTTTAAAGATTCACAAATACAATTTCAAAGAATTAATTTTGTATTCAATTTAAAGTTTCCAAATAGTTATACTTGCTTGACCCAAGTTTGATTACAAGTCTTCTTTCAGTGACGGATACACCCGCAGTGGTCTGTTCGCGGTTTTGTGGTGTATTGTGGAGAGGATGAAACGGGACGGGGAAGTGGCCGTGGCTGAAAGCGTTAGGATGACCAAGCGTCGATGTCAACGAATTATTCCTAATCAGGTACATGTCTGTTTCTTGGCTTAAATTAAACAAGTGTATATTGAGGAAAATGAACACTGCTTTCTGGCGTTAACGGAATACTTTGAGGATTCGTGTTCATGCATAATATTGTACACACTCTGTTATGTGTTCCAATTCCAGGAGAAATATCGGTTTTGCAACGAGTTCGCAAAGCAATATGCGGATGGCTGCAATACATACGAAAATACAGACGATGGAATTAGGGGGGAAAAAAAATAACAACCTGCTTCTTTGCATAAAACCTTCGATGACGTACACGGACGGATGATGTAATCCCTATAGATGATCAAAATACTAATAATTGATATATACAAACTATTAACATTGATTGACATCAAAAAATGTTGGTATTAAATGGGAATTATTTTGAAACTGATGGTTTATAAAAATAATGAAAATTATGAAAAAGAGGATACAAGAAAAAAAAACAGAGTAGACCAAAAATCGACAATAGTTTGATAGTTTGATACCTTAATATGAATTATCAACAAAACATAAGATCCTTATCTTTTGAGATATTTTATGTGTATTAGCATAGTATATATGGTATGAGGACATTAGATGATAAATGCAACGATACAAAAACGTTTCATATTGTATTTCATGTGCGCAAAAATATAACTTAACATTCATAAAATTTCTCAGTTTCATTCGTTTTTATGAAAGTGAAATGATTTTTTGAACGAATCTGTTTTACACTTGTGTTATTCATACTTTGTGTTTTTATATTCAAGTGTTCCTTTTAAGATCTATGTTAAGAAAATATGTTGATTATCTTATAATCTTATATCAAGATCTATTGCCAAATGTTTTTTTATACGTTACCCTTGTTTATAAACAGTTTTGTTCGAATAGTCTATGCAATGCTATTTATTAACAATCATTGATTTGATATATTTTTATACACAGTCTCTTATTGAATCATTCCTTTTATAAAGTAAACTTGTATAAAAATCGTTCAAATATGCATTTATACTTTAACATTTTTAATAAGTAAAGCATCGTTGACCAATACTTGATATGTCATCTTTTTATTAATCAATTTTTATAGGTTTTATATCTCCTATCAATTGCAATACTAATATTGAGACATAGGCATGACGAAGTATATTTAATCTGATTTGGAGCATTCATTTGCTCTAATCAGCAGACACATTTGTTTAAAGCTTCCTGTTTGAAACTTAACTAATTTTAGAGTTGAAAACTGTATTGATCGTTGCGTTATGACACAAATTTGGGACATGGTCTTTGCAAGCGGTTGTAAAATAGACACTTCCGCGTGTAAATTACCATCTCCTATATTATGTTACTGAAGTTAAATGTGATAATGGCAGCTTATGAATAATATTAACCTTCAAATCAGGAAGAGAATAGTTCGTTGTTACATATATGGCTGATCTAATGATCAACTTGGCAATCTACGTATTTTGTACTGTGATAGCATAATTGTTAATATTATACATTAGCCATTTTTTTAAATAACCGTTCGCTTTTTTTGCCATCCAGACTTATAGGTATTTTCATTTTGAAGGATGCTGTCCATCTTATTTATGCGTATGCGATACATTCATAATTTATACTTGATTCAATACTTAATTAACATAAACTGTAATGCATACACACATGAATTTTCATTAAACGTGCAAATATTGTGTTTGTATAAAAGACAAACTCGGCATGCATTTTTAAAACCCAAAAGAAGGCATGTCGTAGTCGCTTCGTCCGTCAGAGGGTGGGTAGCTCTGTTGGGGTTGATATGGGTGCTCAATAGTCCGGAATCGTTTGCGCTGTCTCCAATAATGTTACTGTTCTACAAGTTAGGTGGATCTGGATATATTTGAGGCTGTATTTCCCATTCTGTGTCCATTACAAGTAACTCAACAATTAAATGTCAACGGTCTCCGATGTCTGGTTTTCACGTTTATGGATGGATTTTTTGATACAACTATAATAAATTGTCATTTCACATCGACCAATCAATTATCGAGTACAACTATTATATTTACTTCAATGTCAGTTCTAAAAGGTATTTTGATTTTACTGCTGTTAAGTAGTAAACGAATTGCGATAAAACTGCAATTTAAAAAAACGGGCAGCTAAAGGGTTAGGTAAAAACTTAGATCGAGAACGTTGATGAAAGCTAGTTTCTTGTTAAGATCTTATAAAGGATTTGTTATTTCAGAGTATAATGTCCAATAAGAAAGCAAAGAATTGTGTATAATACCCAAGGCCGTCGGTCAGATGTCAAGGCCATAGTTAAATGTCAAGTGACTTTTATTCAAGATTTCTAATATTATTTTAGGGGACTGATCATTATTATGAGGGAATGTACCACATATAAGAAATGTGTCTACTGCTGAAATGTGATTATGTGTATTAATGGCATATATTTGACTTGTGTTATTGTATTTCTATGCCACTCTCAGACACGATATGCTTCGTGGGCAAATATCACAAATTGTAGAAAGACTTGTTTTACTTTATATAAATTATCGTTTCTATCTAACATATTGTATATGCATAATTTGCATTTAATGTGGTTACATACCTTTATACTTATTTTGTTTTCTGTTTTAAACGCTTTCACGTGTATATTATATATCGGTAGCCGTATTAAATGAAGTATTTAGCTTTCGTAAAATGTAAGTGTTGTTGTGTATTATCCCAGTTGTTGATCAAATTCCTTATGTGGAAAATAACAAACCAGTGTTTGCGTTTGGTCAGAAAAAGAAAATGTTGGAGTGTTAATTGTTATCAAAAAATAAAATGTCGTTCTGATTGTACTTAATCAATTTTCTAGCGCCTCAAAAAGTGTTAATGCTGTGTGTTGTTCTTGTGTATCTTAACCATTGAGTAATTATATTGTAATTAAATCCTGTTATTGTTATCTTGCTTGTTATATAACAAAATTAAGATAAATATTAATTTCAAAGTGTATGTTAATGGACTAGTTCCGGGCTATAAGTTACAGGTTTGAGATCCCTTCAACCGGTTTTCCTCTAAAGTCTTTGCGTTGACTGTTCCAAGTCAGGGACCACAGCTTTAATTATGATCGTATATTAAATGAAGCATTGCACATATTCACGTGTAGTGTAAGGGCAATCAATCATTTGCCTTAAATAACAGACTACCAGATGTCGCCAGATGATGAAAGAGGTGCAGCCAGTCCGGGACTCGAACCCGGGAAATCCCGCTATCAAGACGATTGCTCAACCAAGCTAGCTAACCGGGTCGCTTAGACAGCTAATCACCAATCCCAGTAAAGGTCTACAATAACAATATGATAATGTTTCTGGAGTTTCGCTATATCTATACATTTAAGATAACACACAGTACTTATACCCGATTTCATCAGAAATGCAAACAGGCTGTGCTGTACAAAGAGCACTCATGTGAACATTATCAGCTGTCATGACAAAGTGTGATTGAGCAGTCACTTGAATATCATCCTTGATTGTGCTTGCTTTGCAGGTGATAGGACATTCGCGCGCAAATCTTGTTATACAAGGCCATAGAACTAAGGCAGGTGACATGGATAAAGATTGCTGTGTATAATGGCAACTGAAATATTGACTGAATAAGCAATAGAGCACAGTGATCGCTTGATCATATCCAGGGTGCTCGTCCTTATATATTGATCAGCTATACAATTGCACTGACATGCAAACCACACAAGAATGCGATCAATTTAGTCTCTCTCATTCCTGATGAGAACTTACTTCCACCTGCTTAACGGATGTTTCTTGTAGCTTAAAGACATTTCAATAGGCCGTATCTTATGGCAGTAATTACTCGAAAAACTAATTACAATACGTAAACCAGTAAGAGTAAGCCAAAAAATTAAAAACTTGTCAGTCTATTGCCTAAATGGCAGCTTTACCATTTGCGGGTTTAACGAAAATGCACCTTGTTTACGAACAATATGTTGCTGACGATGGTTTATCTGACCTGTTTTCAGTAATGTGATACATGAGCAATGTACAAGATTAAACGTGTTTTGGATGACGAAATGAATGTATGCAAACGTGCAATTTCGTACTCTTTTAAATGTGTATATTGTTATAAATCGACTTGAAATTGTTATTTATTGGACTTCTGATTGTGCTATCATGAATTCAAGTTTTTTTATGCATAGCACTAAATCAGCGATATCTTAGTCTGGCAAATATATCACCGGCCTTCCATGAATAACCACCTAAAACATTAACCTGACGATTAGCTAAATATTTGCACAGATCGCACCTACTGACACTGAATGCATAGCGTGCTGACGGCGGAAGAGATATTTACATCTGCATTGGCTGTTGAACCAACTCATTTATTGAAAAGGTTTTTAAACAAATAATAGCTGCAAGTCACACAATTATTGCACGTTGTTGAACGCATTCTTCGCGGTATTTGCACATGAATAGGATCGCCGTTTGCAATCGAGGACTACCTTTACAGATCCTGCTAACTGCGCATTTCAAATACTTGAAACATTACACCACAAGTTGTTGATACGAACAGCTCATTATTCAGTGTGCTTTTATTAGCTTCTATCTATTGAAATATTGTCCTTGGCCGAGTGCAATTTAAAGTGCTTATTCTTATGGTTTTGTTAATTCAAATGTAGATAAGTGCGTTATTTTTGGTTATTTTTCATATTTTGTATTTATGTATACCCATAAAATAATACAATGCCAATTAACGACATCTTTAATATTTAACAGCTATATACGATGTGTTTTTAGATTCTAAATGTTCGTAATAATATAATAATTGCTAACGTGGTTGCATTTAAGGGGACATAACCATATTGTAAAGTACTATATTTGAGTCTGCATTTATGTGCTCCTGATCACAATACGTTGTTATATTTTAAAGGGATATGTTCACAAATTGACGAAATTTAAATGGAGATTTATTTTTCCTTATTAACGATATAACAAATATTGAGTGAAAAAGCACAACCGTAAGATATCATGTAATGCATGTACCATTTTTGTTGATAAGAATTTATCAATTAAACGTGAAAAATAAAAAATAAATCAGCGTTCCGTATGTAAATCTGGCGTTTAAGGCGTCAGCTTTTGCCCCAGAATAACACTTTAACTGCTGTATTTTTCTATAACATTCTAGTTACTTTTTCGCTTGTTTTTTTTCTAAGTGAAGGTTTATCTCAGTATAAAGTATATATAAATATGAATCAATCAACTCATATTGATGTATTCAAGAAGCAGGGCGAGAAATAAGCCGAAAACGGGTCTTATGACATATGCGCACAGCGTACCTCCAGAGCAGCCAACGCTTTCGCGTAGTTTGGCCATGAGCTATCCTGTGTGATATGAAGTCTTTTCAATATTGTGTGATGTCATAATTATGACTACTCATCAGTGTATACGGATACAAACGTATTTATAAAGCAACACTTTCGGATATGTCATAAGGCTGATTTTCGCATGACGCGGCTTAAATGACACTAACTCGTTAGAGAAAGGACCTAGTTCGCATAATACAACTTCCTGCACGGCCACATATTTCCAACATAAAACTAGTTACTATTTTCTAACAGTATCAGTATTATTATGTCCTCTAACTTATTCCGGTCTATTTTAAATTTAAGGTTACAATACATAAGGTCAGAACACAAAAAATCGATGATTGTTTTCTACATAGAATAATAAATCGGCCATCACGTAATATATTGTCAAAAACTAATCAACTTATTCAAAAAAAACTTTCTTTTTTTCATGTATATATATGTTTGACTTTAATATGTAAAATTTCTATGAATTCGTAGAAACGAAACGACATAATGTGAGAGCTCATTAAATGCCATATTGCTCTCATAATTTCTTCATACTTGTAGCATGTTGTTCCTAGTTGTTCCGATATCATAACTGCAAGTACAAGACGGAATCGATTGGATGCTATCACAGATGATTAAATCATTAATAGTGTACATGTAATAGGAATCGTGACTGCGACGGCAGACCGCCCATCAACATCACTGTTATGTCTAGACGGCGTTGAATGGCAAATATCGCAGCGATCGTTGTAATGCAGAAACCGCAGAAAAGAGTAAATATTAACATTCTATGACTGAATTGTTTTGTAAAAATAATGAAAAGAAATACGCATTTACCTACGTCATGGTTCTTGTTTGATTTTTTATGTTTTCCTGTTGAGCGTAGACTTAAATCTTTTCTGTAAATCAAGTTTTTAAATCGGGGGTACCGTTTATTGTTTTCAACACACGGTGATTTTTCACAGATTCTTATAAAATTGAATATTGTTCAATATCATACAGTTATCAATGGTATCGAATCAAAGATACAAGCAAATCACAATTTCAAATAATAATATTGACGTTTTGATTCGTATTATAGAAATACAAATGATTAATACTATCCAAAATAAATATGTACATGACTAACATCGATTTGATTAAATGATAATGTTTGATATTTTTTCACTTGAAGTTTTATCTTCAATAATAAACCATGCACGAGTAGTTAATGAGTATAAAATGCTCACTCATGGTAGTCTGTGGTACTTTCTGCCCAGATCGACGTTGAATGCAACTACTTCCTATTAAATCAATAGGAATTATTTGCATTCAACGTCGATCTGGGCAGAAAGTACTTTGCAAACTCGTACTTGCAAACTCGTCACAGTGATCTCCCTTGCTGCGTTCCTTTGTCTTATGCCGAAGCAAGTCGATCGTTTGAAGTTAACGAAAATTTGCAAAATATGTATTAGCACTTTTGCCTTTTATTTCTATACCTATGAACTTGTTACAAAAAGATGTGTTTAAAAATTAAATTATTGTAAGTTGTGTGTTCACTTCACAAAATGAAATACGTCTGAATTCCAACAAAAAAAGTGAAAGTAGCAAACATTTGGAAATAGTACATGATCGTGTAATATTCTAAATGTCGCATCTTTTCAATTAGCCTGTATCAAAAACTGTTCTTATCTTTATCAAACAATATTAATATATGCATGTGAATATAGTATTCTTGTAAACACTCTCATAATTGTTCATGTATTTCTGTTAGGCTATGACTATTGCGCTATAAAAGAATGTCACTGACCGAGAGGCTTTGTAAAAATGTGTACATCTGATAAAACACCAAATGTTAAATCGATAAAAGCGGTTACATATTATATATATATATATATAATAATAGTAAGTCATCTTACTCATAATATATATATATATATATATATATATATATATATATATATATATATATATATATATATATATATATATATATATATATATATATATATATATATATAAAGAGAGAGAGAGAGAGAGAGAGAGAGAGAGAGAGAGAGAGAAGAGGAAGGGAGGGAGGGAGGGAGGGAGGGAGGGAGGGAGGGAGGGAGGGAGGGAGGGAGGAGGGAGGGAGGGAGGGAGGGAGGGAGGGAGGCAGGCAGGGAGGGAGGGAGGGAGGGAGGGAGGGAGGGAGGGAGGGAGGGAGGGAGGGAGGGAGGGAGGGAGGGAGGGAGGGAGGGAGGGAGGGAGGGAGGGAGGGAGAGAAAGAGTAAAAAGGTGCATGGTATGGTTTGTTGATGTATGGTGCAAATGTAACGAACACTTACAGGGAGGGAGGGAGGGAGGGAGTAAAAAAGGTGCATGGTATGGTTTGTTGATTTATGGTGAAAATGTGACGAACACTTTCATTTCGTTATACATGTTGGACTATAATGTAATACTCATACGGATTTGTTTATCATTAATGTTTTACTTATAATTTTGTTATTCATTTGAATATATTCCGATGGTGTTTTTATTTATTTTTTTTCTTCTGAATTAAGTGACCTTGAAAAAGCATTGATCTATGACATGCACGGTATGTAAAATAAAATAAAATAAATAAATTGTTCTGCCTGATAATAGTTTAGGGTCTATGTTCATGTGTAAGAGACAAACGCACACAAACATACAACAAATACGTGAAATACCATTCTTCTCTTCGTTTAAGATAACTTACTATTCATCAAGTTTATCAATTTAAGTTAAACGCCATATACTCTCAACACAAACATACTTTAACAATTATGAACATTTGAAAATCCATTCAAATTCCGGTATATGTATTAAACATCAATATCAATTGAACAATTTGAAATTGTTCAATACTTCGTTAATAACCGAACTATCAACAAAGTTGAGAATCATTTCTCAATCGTAGATCTGTCATTGATGAACGTTCCTCTCCTCGCTAAGCGGGGAGTTGAAGGATGGGGGCATATTCTGAGTATAAAACACTATTTGATACTATTATGTGATTGACAATTAATAAAAATAATAATGAATATAACATTATTGTACTCGTACCAAGTAGTAAATCGTGTTGAAACTTTCATTATCAGTAGTTGGTTATGTCACCAGTGGGGCTGGAGTTCTATATGGACACCCTGCGGGATGCCATTTTGCAATTATTATAACCCGCAAGATATAGGACATACTCATTTGTAAACATTGCAATTTGTATCCACCAAGTGGCTAGCACTTCAATTTATTTGTGGCGTAAAATTCTGTGAGTACAGGTGGTTGAATTTCTTAATTCCACTCATTTTGGTTAATCAGTATTACTTTATTAATAAACAAGTATAGTTTAGGGGTTTTGAGCTCTCCGCTGCCATTGTTTGGGGCTCCTTCAGGATAACACCGCAATGACGCATTGGGCTCACAACCCATCTCTTAACGTAAACAGTATAGCAAAAGGCTAACTGCACGGGGCGAGTTTTGGATGGTTGGTTGCGTGCATGGTTGGTTGGTTACCCAGACTTGCAGGGGTCAGGTAGATTAGATCTTCCCGGCACTACAACCTGTTGGTAAAGTTTGGTGGTTACTGGTACCGCAGTAGCAGCCAGCCTGCAATTGTGTTTACCGGCGTGTGGTGTCATTGTTACTGGTAAATGGTATAACTGGTGAGATAAATGGGTTACCGGTAAAGGTTGGTGTATGCCAGAGGGTTATATAGTGTGGCTGCCTGAGGGTTATATAGTGGGTCACTGGCACATGTATACATACGCGGTTACGCTCCGTGCAAGTACAAATTACATGTAGTAACCATCACGTCTATGAAATTATTATAAAACACACCAAGTGCTCACAGGGTTTTGCGCCACATACTGCGGCCTTAACGCCAATACTTATCCCAGGCTTTGGATAACTTTGACATACAATGATTAATTCAATGTATGGTAAGTTTTAACATAGAAATAAAGACAATCCACGTATATTCTGGCTATTTATTGTATACCATGAAATAAAACAAATTATTCATATCTATAAGGAATAATTTCCATTTCTTTTTGAATACAAAACGGGTCAGGTTGTTCGCTTCCTCGTATCAAGGGACGCTGACAGGTTGCTAACGCCGAGCTTCTCCGAATTTGCGCACGTGACATTTTCTTAAATTCTACTTCCTTTTCCGTCGAGACGGAATTCAGTTCAGACAAACTTTAAAACTTTTCCCACCCATTCCCGTCCAATAGATAATTAACCATGCTAGTGTTCCCACGTGTTGATTGCAGTTCCATGACAAGCTATAGCCCATGAAGATCTTAAGGGAACTACTGTATCAACATAATAATATGTTAATTCTGAAGATACTGCTTTTGTCCTGTGTATTTTCAGTTATACGAGTCATTAGGATTCCACGTGTAGGCGCATGGGTTTTGCAGTAAACAAGCGACGAGCCGAGACACATACCGTAATTACTCTATGTTTTCGGACACTTAAAAATAATTAATTTCTTTCGTGTCGGAAAACTTAGATACAAAAAATATTCACAAAATACAGTTGTCCGAAAACTTAGAGTCGAAAATTGAAGTGTCCAAAAATAGCATCAATTGTATCAACGAATACCGGTAATAGCACGCGCTTGTAAAATACCATGCCGTAGTATAAATTAGTTATATATGTTTGCAATGCATTTTTAATAATTTTAAATGCTGAATTTATTTGACAGAAAGTTACTACAAGGTTGTACTTTGACCAACGAGTTCAAAGATGAGCAAGTGATGTACCGATAATCGCTAGTATGAACCTGTAATTAACGCGATAAAAAAGCAATATATGAATTCTTTGTTTGTTCATTTCCGATAGTTGTTGTCTAACACCTTCCATCACACTTTGAAGCGTTTAGTATTTGTCACAGTTATTTAATGAGAAGCTGTTGTACCATTGCGGTTGATAATTGAACTGTTAATTGGCACTACCCCTGGTAATTGTCACAGCGCTTATGCTATCGAGCGAAACAATTGTTTAATACCGGTTTACAAGGTAATTTACACAATAACGCAAATGTAATGGCCCGTTGCCCTCAGGCATGCACCTGCCATGTTTTATGATGTTAATCTGGTTGTAAAACCCCAGAATCGAAGTGTCATTAGATATCGAAAACAGGACCGACATTTGGTAAAATAGCGCTGGTAAATATACTGTCCAAAAACTTAGATACATTAATTATGGTCGAAAACTCGTGTGTCCAAAAATTAAGAGTCACGAAAAATAATTATTTTTGCTAAAAAATGGGTTTCCGAAAACTTAGAGTGTCCGAAAACATAGAGTTATAACGTTAGCCAGCAACTGCCAAAACACAGCCATCATTACATAACGGGCGTACATCGGGACTCGAATCTTCCAAGTCGATGCTTCCCAGTCGTGACCACATCCAAAACGGCGTGCAACACTCCAGTAACATGGGAACGATAATCACTTGAAACATAGTGTAACAAACGACATTAACACTTAAATCTCCAGATAGTGGAGGGCAAACCATGTGACTTTGGCATATATATTTTCAGTGCAAACACTACTATTTGTTGTTGAATCAAGCAAGAACTCTTTAGATATTACATTTGTATTTAGCATGATCGTTGATATTTATTTTACTGTCGTGGTTTTTGTGCGTAAAATTCTGTGAGTACAGGTTGTTGAATTTCTCAATTCCACTCATTTTGGTTAATCAGTATAAATTAATAAATAAACAAGTATATTCTAGGGGTTTTGAGCTCTCCGCTGCAATTGTTTGGGGCTCCTTTGGGACAACACCTCAATGACGCATTGGGCTCACAACCCATCTCTTAACGTAAACATTATAGCAAAAGGCTAACTGCACGGGGCGAGTTTTGGATGGTTGGTTGCGTGCATGGTTGGTTGGTTACCCAGACTTGCAGGGGTCAGGTAGATTAGATCTTCCCGGCACTACACCCTGTTGGTAAAGTTTGGTGGTTACTGGCACCGCAGAAGAAGCCAGCGTGTAATTGTTTTTACCGGCGTGTGGTGTCATGGTTACTGGCAAATGGTATAACTGGTGAGATATATGGGTTACCGGTAAAGGTTGGTGTATGCCAGAGGGTTATATAGTGTGGCTGCCTGAGGGTTATATAGTGGGTCACTGGCACAGGTATACATACGCGGTTACGCTCCGTGCAAGTACAAATTAGTAACCATCACGTCTAGGAAATTATTATTAAACACACCAAGTGCTCACAAGGTTTTGCGCCACATACTGCGGCCTTGATGACAATACTTATCCCAGGCTTTTGATAACTTTGACATACAATGATTAATTGAATGTTTGGTTAGTTTCAACATAGAAATAAAGACAATCCACGTATATTCTGACTATTTTTTTATTGTATATCATAAAATAAATTATAAAATATGTTTAATAATGCATAACATTATAAAATTGAATGAATTAATTTAATAGGTGAATCAGTGCACTCAATATGTACGTATTGTCTCCTGGTATTCCACTTTGAGCTACAGATATTGAAATACAGACAATATTTTGAAACGGTGTGATAAAAAAATCAGAATACCTGCCAAGTGATTTTGTTTATCACGGGGCTACAACACAACACCAAGCACGCGTATCAACTTATAATATGTATGTATTTAATAGGTAACGAAGCCAGTCTATCTGTCGCGGCTGCAGTGGGAGGTGCTGTAGGCGGAGCTCTTATGATAGTCATCTAAGTGGGTCTTTGGAACAAGTTTTAACCTATGTAAGTTCTGGATCAACAGTTGATATTATTGTGTAGCATAATTGATACAAATATATCGGGTAAATAGTGAGAAATATGCTTAAATTGAAATACATACCCAGTTCGGTTACTTCTAATGTAATGAAATCACTGGTACCATGCTGCGATCAAAATGTGGATCAATCAAATGCTGAGATTTACATATTTCACTCCTCAATCGCTTACATAAATGTACAAATAAATGTACAGATAATATACTTTTGGATAGACCACTTTTGGAGCGTCGCATCATTCTTAAATAAAACATATTAAGTAGTGATAAAATCTAAATAAATAAGTAATACATGTGACAACGTTTTCTATGGAATCAGCATTTTGTGTGCGTCGAATTTAGTGTACTGTCATTCGCTTTAAGAAAATCCTGACGCTGGTGCTAACTACGATGACTTATTCAAATGACAGTAAGTAGCCTTTTGTATCGTTCTCTAGCATTGAATTAATGCTACCCTTTCTGTAAATTATTCTCCAGAATAATATACTTGATTGTAAGCAATAATAAGTATCGTGATATTGTTTGCTCCAGAACAAACGTCTCTGTTGTCAATGCCAACTCCAAATATGAAGAATACAGAGTCAGTATGATCGTGAATACGCTTATACGTGTTATTTATGTTGTTTAAGTATGAACGCTGTGTCCAAGCGGTTTGGATAAAAAATCTAATGAAAGTACTCCTTGTCACATGTTATTTAGTAAAATACGTAGACTATCGAAAGTGTTAAACTTATACATATTTCTTGGAGATTCGTTTGTTCATACTATAAAAAAATTAATTAAGACTAATTATATAATGCCCGTAAAGCCCACGAATAAACATAAAGCAAAACAGTATATAGGACGGTTAAGAAATAGAGTCAGCGCCTATTGAACAGAACAAAAGCGGGATTTTTAAACCGCTTGAGAACTATCGGAACCGCATGCAATGAATTTCAATCATTGTTTATTTCAGAATCCCAGTATATAAACCAGTACGAGACACTCGCTGAAACCTCGTTTCATCAGTATTGGTTCAGACCAAGTGGCGAAACAGAGTGGAATAGTGTTGTTAACCGTGAATCTTAAGTTTCAGAGAATGATTGTGCAGAGGGGAGAAAAGACAAATTCTAGGTTAATTAAGTATTATCGAAGACTGAAAATTAAACAAAGTAACGTATTTTTGTTGCATAAGTAAAATTTATAAAATGAACAGTTGCATATATATTTAAGACTTTTTTTATAAACTGTAAATTTATAACAACGGGCCTTTTATCCGCTGATATTATTACATGTGACTCAATCAATTATAAGTCAGAGAACGCATATAATTATATGAAACCAATGTTAAGTTGACTCTTTTGTTATTCAACCTTTGTCAAAAATATGCTACGGTCTTGTATAATTTCTTTCTTACACAAATTTAAGAACACGACAATAGCGGAAACTTTATTTCACGATCATTCGGTTATATCACCTTGCGGCATACAGGATAACAATGTAAAGAGCAGTGTAGACTAGTAATACAAACGTATCATGTATAAATAGTAATTTATGTTGATCTGTTATACGAGAAAGAAAATAAATTTTATCATAAATAAATATTATAATATGCTGTTCAACTCATGTTTTGATATACATCAAAAACAGTTAACTTTATCGTTATATTGTCTTTTATACTCTTAATGCTCATACACCATAAGCATCGTATATTGAGCACAGTGCATATATAATATGAAGTTCTAGTTACATATGAAATCCATAAATTTATTTTAAAAGTTTATAAAACGTGAATTTATTACAAATCATTTGATAGTTAATATTTTCAGATTTAATTTCATGAATGCATTCAATATGAATTTACTTTTCAACTTGAACGAAAACATTACAAATATGCACCTTTCTCTTAACTACAGATTCAATTTTCGTCAACAGTTATCTACTGCAAGTTTGGATGCGCTACTCAGACGGTGTGTCAATTGAAACTTGACATGAAAATTGAAACTTATATAAATGGGGGATTCCATATAATTTTAAATTACTGCGTGATTTTGTACAAACATGAAAACAGGGCGTTTGTTAACCTCTTCATATCCTTTTACAGTGTAATGCAAGACACAAATTGCAGATTCAATGTACACACCTAATGGAACACTAGCAATACTGATATTGAAGTCTGATCATATTTGTTATGCCTAGCATATTCAATTAACATAATTGTGCTTAAGTAACTTCCAATCACAAGGAGCACGTGTACGGTTCGAATCCCTAGTACAAATAAAACATGAATGATCGTTAAAATGGTTGTTTAAGCTGGTTGTATAATAAACACATGTATAAAAACATAATAAATCATGTCTAGACTCATCTTCTAATAAAACTTTAACACTTTAAACTGGTGGTATTGATAAATCCAAGTTTTGAATCGTGTAAAAATGGTCGTTATAATACCCGTTCACGTAGCAATATGTAGATATTATGTGAATCAAATGAAACATATCGTTCGTGATAAAAAAAACTATAATAAACCAATCATAATTTCATAAAGATATCGAAAGTCATGAATAAATATATGTTGTATTTATCTATTCCCGGTTATAAACGTCCTTTTTTTTAATAATAAATTTCGATGATTTCCTTCAATTAACAAAATATGTATATAGTCTGAAATTCAAAATGGTATAATCGCTAATAAACCTGTTTCGTAAATGATAGTACAATTTAGTTTAACGAATGCTGGTTAAGGAATGTAGACGCTGCATTCTGAATGAATAATAAAAATGTTTATATGAGAAAAAATAAACTCTCAATAAAATGTTGAAGTATGCATAGTACATATGTTTAACAACATTAATTCAAATATCGATTATGTAAAGGTAACAGACACTGAACATTGTTATTTAATATATTGCATTATGTGAATTCAAGTGATTATGTCCTATAATTATCATTGGGGTTACCATTCCAGGAACAAAATCAAACGATGTTTATGGTTCCAATAATCAAACATTTACATAGGCGTGTTAGTCTCTCTCAATTGTGCAATCATTTACTCATCTTTCAGCGACACGGCTCTAAACATTGTTATCATGTATGCCGCAAGGTTAGATTACCGAAAGATCGTGAAATAATTTTTTCTGCGAGTGTTATGTACTGAAATATGTGTAAGAAAGATATTATAACACACTGTAGCATATTTTTGATAAGAGTGTAATAAAAAAAGAATCAACTTAACAGTGGATTCATGTATTTTTTCCGACGTTTATGCTTTTAACGCTTTCTTAAACTTTTTTTGCGAATACATTATATGCATATTATAAGATATATCGTTGTTCACTATGATATTTCCCTTGATATAAATTATAACTATTTTGCCTTGTCTATAATATGCGTTCTCTGACGTATCATTTATTGCGTCAGTTGTAATAATATCAGCGGATAAAAGGCCTGCTGGTCTTGGTAAACACTTTCAGCACAACAGACAACACGTTGACACGAATATGCCACTCTAAATTGTGTAAGGGGTGCGCCAAATACGTGTTTGAACTAGGCATAAACAATCTTTGTGAATTATTCCGCTTACAAATAAACCGATATATTCGTAAATATTGGTCAGTGCTATTTTTGTGGAATAAACATAATTTAACCCAATAGCTTCATACGTGTACATTTCTTTAAAAGTATAATAATCCCAAACTATATATACCCCTCGTGTTCCACGAACTGCACATTTGATAATAGGTATGTGTACACAAACGATTACGTATGTATATTTGTTCATGGGTATATAATGTAAGATCGCACAAAGACACAATAGTTTACCAGTTTTCCTGTTATGATCGGATTCTATGTTCGGCATTAAACGAGTATATATTTTGTTCACTTTTCTTGAAGATAATTAAGCGTTATTTAATCAAAAAGGATTTGCATTGTGCTCAATATCAGATGCTTATGGTGTATTAGTATTAAGAGTCTGAATTAAATTATTCACGTTTCTAAATTGGTTCTATTTGTAAGTTTCGGTATTGATCATACTTGTTCGTTTTACGATTTGATTTGGCGGGAAATTAGCTCGTGCATTGCAAGGTTTCGTGGCGTTATAAAGGTGTATAGAGGCGTTTTTGTCACTCGAGGTTTTATTGGCAGCAAAAAAAGGTCGTTTTAGACTTGCCGTCTGATTTGTATGAATATATAAATTTGCACTATTCACTTGCCACACATGTGCATGTTAAGTATACATAATGACATGCCCTTCATCATTGCATTAGTATCGTTTCAGTTCTTTAGACATCTGAACAAGGATGTTACAACGTTTACAGTCGGCTCGAGGCTAATCAACTGAAGTCATGTGCTCTGCAATTGGCGGAATGACAAGTTATGTGCTCTACAATTGGCGGTAAGCCAAGTTATGTGCTCTGCAATTGGTGGAATCCCAAGTTATGTGCTCTGCAATCGACGGAATGCTAAGTGGTGTGCTCTGCAATTGGCGGAATGCCAGGTTATGTGCTCTGCAATTGGCGGAATGCCAAGTTATGAGTAGTTTGGTTTGTAACCTTAATGGTGGACGCGAAAAAGTGGCGAGTGTGTTAAATGGAGTTAAATTCATGTTACAGAAAGCTAGGATAGACAAAGAGAGTTTAGTGAGACCACAAAACGCCGGTAACGAAAAATCTATGTTGAAACTTTTATTTTTCCACTAAAGAATGTGTTTGAAACAGTAAACAAGTTTTCAATAGGCGAGGTATGGGCGCCGCCATATTGTTTTTTTGTATACACAGCATAAACTAAGAAGGCAACACACAATGTGTCAAACCTCCCACGCAAAAAATTAAAAAGTATACTTCCCAAAAAAGAACAAGTTTAGTATAAAAAAGTGCAATTAAACATGTTGTCTACTCGTCTCGAGAACACTACCCAGCAGGAAGCGAAAGACGAGAAAAGTAAAACTGTGAATAAAGATCCTAAGGCAGGGGATAAACGGAACAGGGAAATAGGGAGCTTAAGTAGCGTAAGCGAGGCAGACAGTAGTTTAAACATAACACCAAAACAAAAGAAAAAGAAACAAAAACCAGATCAAAATGAACAAAATGACAACACAATAATGAGTGAACTCAAAGAAATCAACAAAAAGCTAAGTAATGTCCTGACAAAAGACAGCTTTGAATTGAGAGATTTAGTAAAAGGCATTGTGAACCAACTGAAAGAAGAATTACTAGGGTCTATCACATTGAGAGTAGAACATTTAGAAGGAGAGCTCTTTGAAAAAACGGAAGAAAACATAAAACTGTCAAAAGAAATCGAAGAAGTTAAAACACAGCTGAAACATCGAGAAGATGAGAATGAAAAGCTAAGAAAAAGCCTAAAAACTCAGGAAAAAGCAAACGAATACAAATTCAATAACATAGAACAATACAGTTAACGCAGCAACATAAAAATAGAAGGCATAAGAGATAAAGAAAACGAAACAGCAATAGAAACAGCAGAGAAGGTACTCGAAACAATAAACCGCCATATTCCGGACATTAAACTGTGTCATGCAGATATTGACATCACTCATAGAATCGGACCCTTCGAATCTAAGAAGAATAGACCTATTATAGTGAAAATGATCTCGAGAATGAGAAAGACAGCTATTATGCGTAACGCGAAAACACTACGAAAACAAAAAGACCCTACGACCACCTCACAAAGTTGAATGCACACATATTTGCATGTGTAAGAAAAAAGCAGAAGGACATTGTAACGTCGACGTGGACTCGAGATGGAAACATTTTCTACCGTGACGTGAACGAAATGGTCCACAAAGTCTCACAGGACCAATTCCAGTAGTGGTTAGAACTTCCCTGGCCAAGCACCTAACAATCGCGCGACAGCGCCTATTGAGCACTTTTTTTTTCATACAGTATAGATTGACATCGTCCATGAAAAGGCACGAAATCAACGACCATTAGGAAAAGACCGAGGACATAGGAATGTCAACACAGTTTTTTTTTATGTAAACGGATTAAGATGACCCATCAAGTAATATTATCCCTGATCGATTAAACCTATGCGGACGCTTACCTTTCAAACCCATAAAAACTATAAGCCTACTACTAGTATATTGCAATAACATTATGTACAGTTGCTTTGCTGTCTTATAAATACGTAACATATTGGGATACTTAATTTTGTTGAACTAAAACTATATACATACTACTGGTTTATTGCAATAAAATTATGTACAGTTAAATCGTAAAATATTTGTATACATTAATTTGTTGAACAAATAGAACATAGTATAGTTGAGTGAAATCTATAGATGTCATTCTATTGTTACACAGTTAAACTTCAAAGGTAGACTACTGGTATATTGCAATAACATTATGTACAGTTGTATCGATTTTTTATAAAAACGAAATAAATTGGTATACATTAATTTGTTGAACTAATAAATCAAAGTATAGTTGAGTGAAATACATAGAGACAGTTAAACTTCAAAGGTAGACTACTGGTATATTGCAATAACATTATGTACAGTTGTATCGATTTTTTATAAAAACGAAATAAATTGGTATACAATAATTTGTTGAACTAATAAATCAAAGTATAGTTGAGTGAAATACATAGATTTTATTCTATTGTTAGATAGTTAAACTTCAAAGATCGTCAACAATACTTTAAACTCTAAGACAATGAATGAAACTCAATTAATATTGTTACCAATGAACTTTTGCAACATAAATAAATAATACACGCTATTTTTTTTCCTGTCGTACAAAGATGGTTATACGGAGCTGTTCTATATCAATATATTTCTTAATATAAATACCGGAACAAAATATCTAGGTATTTTCGTTTTTCGACCCTAGAATGATTGGAAATGGAACACTTTAAACATGCAACCCCTTAGATAAACCTAGCTTGGAGTTAGGTCATTCGATATAAGGGGAATGCATTGAAAAAAAACAGCACATGAAAAATTTTATTATGTATGCATATGTATGTATGTGTGTATATATGTATATACACGTGTGTGTAAGTATGTGTGTATGTATATATATATGTATATACGCATGTATTTGTATATGAGTATATATGTATGGATGTATGTATATGTGTATACATATACATGTGTGTGTGTTTATGTGTGTGTATACATACATTTCTCATCGAGTTGTTTAACTAGTACATTTTTTAGCATTTGCTCACATTTACTTAGTTTTTTACCAACGAAACAATAAATATTTAAAATTTAAATAATAAACGTATACTTTTTCCTCTGTTCTGCTCATAAAAATATAGTTTTTATGCTTTAATTCTCTTCAAAGAATATCTGAAGATACATTTGTTGATATTAACGTTGTTTCTCTGTTTTCTTGCTGCTTGTTTGTGTACGTGAGCTCGCCCAAAACAAATATACACCCTTATTGGGTATTGACGTTGTCTTCTTTGCTGTCCTTTTTTTCCGTGAACCTGCAAAACGAATATTCGCTCTCGATTGTTCGGTGAACATATAAATTGTTATTGCGTTAGATGCTTTATTAATTGAATGTGTTTACTTGTAAATAACAAGGCATTTTGCAAATGCAGTTACATTAGGTATATTGACTTAGTACTGTGTAAAAACCTTAAACTAAATAAATGCTTGTAAATAACAATAGACCTTTTGCAAATGCAGCTACATTAGTGTTTATTGACCTATTTTTGTGAAAATGCCACAAACAATTAAATACGCCCTACAATTATGTTTTATATACTTGAAAGTAACACATTCACGGATATTTTACTAAATAATAATAATAAGATGTTTTCTTACCCCGTGTAAGACTGTTGTTATAACGTAGATATAAACTTATCTCTAATCTAGAGGATTAATGTATTAGATAATGTTGTATCTTTATATGACAATCAATGCATATACCAACAATGCACATTTAATGTCTTTTTCCTAAGAAGATTTTTGTTGAAGTTGTTTTCTTTCCTGCAGATGAAATTATGCAACTTAATTGATACTCTGTTTTTGTCATATACATATATAGCATTGCTCTCTTTTGATGCGTGCTGAAATTTCAAAATAAGTAAAGTTACCTAACCTGCAAACAACTCTCATACTAATTGGATTACTTATAGAAATGGATACATTTGATTTTGATGTTAACATCCTGTCAACATTATTGTCTTTTATTTGATAGTATTGCAATGTAAACGACTTGTTAGTACACACGTTAAGTTTTGTTTATTGTCGTTTGTCTATACTATGTCATGTATAGTGTAGTATACGGGTATATATAGTATATGTCAAGTTTTTTTTTCATTGATCGCTTACACAAGCGTTGTACAAACATGTAAAAGAATATATGTTTACTTCAAATACAATCACACATGCATACTTCATTAACTTTCAAACAATGACTCACTCACTGTTTTCTTTACCTTTTATTATATTTTGTTTTATGTTAACATCATGTCAACATTATTATCTTCTATTTGATAGTATTACACTGTAAACAACTTGTTAACCACACGATAAGATTGTATTTGTTGTCGTTTGCCTATAATATGTCATGTATAGTATACTAGCATGTATAGTATATGTCAGTTTTGTTTTCATTAGATCGCTTTAGCAAGCATTGTGCAAACATGTAAAAGAAAATATTTTACTTCAAATACTCACAAAACACACACGCATACTTCACTAACCTTCGAATATTGACCCACTCACTTTTTTTTACTTTTTTTTATTATATTTTTTACATTACATGCACACAACACACGCAGCAACACACGTAAAAACACATGACTACACACACATACCCAGTTTTGATAAGTTACATAAATAAATTTTTATTCTTGCCCATACTTCCCTCTGGCTCTTAATATAACATGAAAACCTATTATCTATGTCTTGTGATAGAAAGCAACTGGACAAGCACACAAATAATTCTCTTCGTTTTAATTGTTTGTTGTTTTTGTGTAATTTGTTCTTTTTTTCTGATGTTTTTTTTTCTTTCCCGATATTCTATTGTATATGTCAAGATGAAATGTTTACTATATTTGTACATACACATCACCTTTACACAAAACACCAAAACATATAATACTTTCATTGACCTATGTCTTATAATAAAAAACAACTGGACAGACACTCTAAAAATTATCATGTACTCTACCATCTTATTAAATGAGTATTAAAATTTGTACTTTGAATGTAAAAGGGCTTAACAATAAAGACAAGCGCATAAAAATCTTCAAATGGTTAGGTGAAAAAAAATATAGCATATGCATTTTACAAGAATGTCATTTAACACATACTTTAGCACACACCATAAAAGATGAATGGGATGGAGACATCTATCTCAGTGGACAACATACTAATAAACAAGGCATTGCCTTTCTGATAAAAAAAATATAGGGATCACAGTTGAAAACTTTAACGAAATAATAACTGGTAGACAAGCAAGTATAGATATTAAAATACACGAAACACAATTCACATTAATCAACGTTTACGGCCCTAACATAGATGATTCCACTTTTTACGAAACATTACAATCCTTTATAAATAATAACCAAGATAAAAACATTATAGTCGGTGGTGATTTCAATACTATTCTTAACCCATTATTAGATAAAAAGAAGGGAAACCTTTATACTCATCCAAAAAATAGAAACATTTTAAATAACATAATTGAAAACTACAATATGATAGACATATGGCGTACAATATATCCAAACGAAAGCAAATTCACCTGGCACTCAAACACAGAACCAACAATATTTTGTAGATTAGACTATTTTTTAATATCTGAGTCTCTTTGTAACATTATTGACACATGCAACATAAAACCAGGATTTATGACTGACCACTCTCTAGTTGAACTTAAACTGCACAATATAAAACCTGAAAGAGGCCCAGGATACTTTAAAATTAACAACAGCATCTTATTAGATACAGAATATCAAACACAAATAAAGCAGGAAATATTAAATACAGTTCAAAATAATAAAGATGCAAACCCAAACACCTTATGGGAAGTAATTAAAGGAAATATACGTAACACAACAATTAGATACACATCATTTAAACAAAAAGAAACACACAAACTTGAAACTGAAACCATCAAAACCATTGAAACCCTTGAAAAACAATTGCATCAAAAAAACACAAATGATACCACCGACATTGAAAATGAAATAACATTAAACAAACAAATATTAGATGGAATCTATCATACACATCTCAATGGAATAATACTAAGAGCGCGTGCACAGCATGTTGAACACAATGAAAAAAATACAAAATACTTCGCAAACATTGAAAAACGTAGAAGTGAACAAAAAAAACTGTACATAAATAAGTAGTCAAGGGCAAAGATATAACAAACAGAACTCAAATACTAGAAGAACAACGTTTATTTTTCGAATCCCTCTATAAACGAAAAAATGTTGAAAATAACACCCTTTTTAAAAATACACATCACGCTTTAAATGAAGAAGAAAAACTATTATGTGACGGATTACTAAATGAATATGAATGTGGATTAGCACTAAAAGAAATGCAAAATAACAAAAGTCCAGGATCTGATGGCATCACCATTGAGTTTTATAAAATATTTTGGAATGATATCAAGACACATCTAATTAAATCACTAAACTATTCATATAACAATAAAAACCTAACTGTGCTTCAAAAACAAGGTATAATATCACTCATTCCAAAACCAGGAAAAAACTTAGAATCCTTATCGAACTGGCGCCCAATAAGTTTACTAAACAATGATTATAAAATTGCAACTAAAAGTATAGCAAACAGAATAAAAACAACTATTACCAGCAATCATTTCAAAATCTCAATCTGGTTTCATAAAAGGACGTTACATTGGTGAAAACGTTCGTCTTATCCAAGAATGCATAAACTATTTCAACAATTCAAATAATCCTGGTCTAATATTCTTTGCAGACTTCGAAAAGGCATTCGATTCGCTTGATCATTCATTTATGTTCTCTTGCTTAGAAAATATGAACTTTGGTGAAAGTCTCATTCAATGGGTCAAACTATTCTATACCGATATTAACAGTTTAATCATTAACAATGGCTTCTTTTCAAACAGTTTTAACATCGAACGAGGGGTTCGACAAGGATGTCCACTCTCATCATCGCTATTTATTATCTGCATCAAGTATCTATCACATCACATCCAATCAAATAAACACATAAAAGGCATATCACTAGAACCTGACGAAGAAATCAAACAGTCCCTATTTGCTGACGGTGCAACTTATTTTTTAAACGACAATTACGATTCTTTCCATAACCTAATAGAATCGCTTACCCTTTACGGAATGACATCGGGTCTGAAACTAAACAAAAGTAAATGTACTGTGCTACGAGTAGGTAAATTAAAACAAAGTAATGTCCAATATAAAAAAGAAATGAAATTTATTTAGACATCCGATGAAGCCACAACGTTGGGAATTACTTTCACAAATAATGAAAAGGATACAGTTCTTAGAAACATACTACCTAAATTACAGATTTTTAAAAACTGCTTAAAATCATGGCATCACCGTAAACTTACACTATTCGGAAAAAACACAGTATTGAAAACGTTTGCACTTCCTAAATTAATTTATGTATTAACAGTCCTCCCAAATCCACCAAATGATATTATTAACGATATAAAATCAGCAATATTTAATTTCATATGGGACGGTAAGCCGGTAAAATAAAACGAACTCAGTTAATTCAATCTGTAGAAAATGGAGGTATCCAATTAACGAACATTGACTCATTCTTGAATGCAATCAAATGCAGCTGGGTTAAAAGATACCTAGATAAATCATTCTTGAATGCAATCAAATGCAGCTGGGTTAAAAGATACCTAGATAATACCAATACGAGTAAATGGAAATTATTTTATCAGAAATTCCTAAAAAAATATGGTGACTCCTTACTCTTTGAATGTAACATCAGCAATACTATCTTACATGAAATTGCAAACGAAAACATATTTCTGTCTGATGTTCTATCAGCAGGGAGTGATGTCACTCATAACCTAGAAACCCAAACAAGCAGTAAAACTATTCTATGGAACAATAAAGACATAACTTCAAACAATAAGACGTTTTTCTATAAAGATTGGTTTGAACGAAGCATTAAATATGTCGACCAATTATATGACTACAGAATTAGGGATTTCTACTCTTTTCATGATATAATGCTACATATACGGAATACCTTCAAATAATTTTCTGAAGTACTACGCATTAATCAAATGCATACCCATACATATTAAATCTGAAATCAATACAAATAATACACCATGTACTAAAACAACATTCGTAGAAAATATACTTGGAAGAAAAAACAAAACAAATAAAATATTTTACACACTACAAATTAAAAACCCTACAGAAAACTCAAAAACCCAAAATAAATGGCAAGTCCTTTTCGGAGTACATGAACTTAATTGGAAACACATATTTACCATGCCATATAAAGCAACTATTGAAAGCACTCTGAGAAATTTTCAATATAAATACATCCATAGAATTATAGCTACAAATAAATATCTCTTTAAATGCAAATTATCTAACTCAAGTCTGTCTGACTTCTGCAGTGAAAACATCGAAACTATAGAACACCTTTTTTGGGAGTGCAAACACATCCAGCCTATTTGGAATCAATTAACATCTTTCCTTGAACAACAGCAACTAAACGTTAAACTATCTTTTTTTAAATGTAAGTTTCGGAATCTACTCATTGAAATCAAAAGACTGTAATAATATTGTGAATTTTATTCTTATAATGATGAAATTGTTTATCTTTAACATGAAATACAAACAACAAGTAACAAATTTTAATTGTTTTATCCATAGTCTTAAACTTAAAGTCCAGATTGAGAAAGAAATAGCCCTCAGTAATGACACATTACAAATCTTTGAACAAAAATGGAATCGGATTAAATTCTCATGATGTTTGTCCACTTATACACATTTCACTCTAATGTTAGTTTATCTTTCTAAAATATTTTTGTATATTTTTTTTTCAATCTTATAAGATCATTGTGAATATACAACAAAACACACAAGTCCAGTATGCTTTCTTCCGGATTTATACAACTCATCATTTTTCATAACTATTCTTCTGTTATTCTTTTCTTTTCTCTTAAAAAAAATACATATTAGCATATCTTGTATAACATGTCTGAACTTTATTACTTTGTACAATCACTATGTTGTATATATACATGTATACATTGTATGTATTATATTGAATAAAAAAAAAAGTTATGTGCTCTGCAATTGGTGGAATGCCAAGTTATGTGCTCTGCAATCGCTCGAATGCCTAGTTATGTGCTCTGAAGTCGGCCGAATGCATACTTACATGTATGTGCTCTGCAATTGGCAGAATGCCAAGTTATGTGCTCTGCAATTGGCGGAATGCCGAGGTACGTGTTCTGCAGAAGAAGCGCTCATTCTGATGTCGGTTGCTGTAAGAGGATGAGGATGGACCTCTGACTGTCTAGATGTTTGCAATAGATCAGAATGGAGATAAAATTGGCTAAGTATACTTTCTATTTAATCAATTTTAATAACTAAGTTTAAAAATACATGATTTTATATTGATACAAGAACCTCTCTTTGTTTTACTCGATATTGTGCCAAAAACATGCCTTATACCTCTTTGTTGTGTTGTTGTTATTTTTTGTTTTGTGAAGCAATTTAGATTAGGGAATAATTGATTTACTCACAGTGAAATAGCGAGTAAATGAAATTATTCACGTTTCTAAATTGGTTCTATTTATTAGTTTCGGTTTTGATCGTACTTGTTCGTTTTACGATTTGATTTGGTGGAAAATTAGCTCGTGCATTGCAATGTTTCGTGGCGTTATAAAGGTGTACAGAGGCGTTTTTGTCACATGAAGTTTTATTGGCAGCAAAGAAAGGTCGTTTGCCCGCTCACCCCCCTTACTTGGTTAAATTCGCTATATCATATGTATGATATATTTGCATATTTTGTTTTAGTTTTATTCATTTTTATTTTCAGAACTTTTGTCTATGACGGTTTTAAGAGACGTTTTTATACAATATTATTGTTAATAAAGTAAATGGAATTTGTTTCAGGTTTTCATATTAGATGCAGCCAACGGTATTATTTTTATTGATATTTCAGTATTACTTACTTGTTGACACCTTTGCTGTAACATTATTTAGTATATTTTCAGTTACCAAGATGGCCTTTTCATTTTGCGTGTCCGCTAACTTTAAGCAGTCAATCATCAGTATTCTGTTCCATGAGCAAACATGCCCTGGGTCATTGCAATTGGATGAAGTCCGCTTAATCAAGATTCTATTGAATGTGTATTTTGCTGCCAATAACATGCCTTATACCTATCTGTTGTGTTGTTGTTCGTTTTTGTTTTTTGAAGCAATTTAGATTATAGAATAATTGATTTACTCACAATGAAATAGTGAGTAAATGACAATATTAAGATTAAGTAAGCTATCTTTGGTGAATATCGAATCATGCATTAACAGAATGTTATCATATTAATTTTGTCCATGACATAATTGACTATCTTCTTCGTATTACAATAATAATCGTATGCACTCAAGTGTAATGAAATTTGTGTCAATGATATATTTTTATTGAATGGAATAATAAGATGATAGATTTATCGAACTGGACTGTTAAACATTATATTTAAATACGAATGCATATGTGTCACGCCTGTATGAGCACTATTAAATTAAACATGTTGCGCAAAGAACTACCTATGTTTTACCTTATGGTGAACACTTCGGAACATTATGTAAGCTTCACATAATAACAAATATGTTGTATAACACAATTTAGACTAGGCTAGCTTTTTCAATGATATCACTTTGGTTCATTATGACCTTCCAACGGAATTTTCGTCATATACTGTGAAGTTATCAGAGGTTTCAGCAATCCGTTAATTTATACCAAAAATAATAAAGTAAATCCAAATGTTTAATCATCACTTGCTGATATCAAATAACAAACAAATAAAATTAACCCTATTAGAATCCTTGTTCCTATTTTATTGTTACATAATTGTCCGTGACCACCTATTCCTGGACACAGAATTGTTGATGCAGGTTCGATTCTTCGATTCTTCTGTAATATATAGTAGTAATTGTAACGATACGTTTAGATATCCATTTGCTGTAAACGTTTTAACAAACGATATATTGTATATCGTACTAAATCGTTTTTGACGATGCTGCGAAGCAGCACGTCTAAGTTATCATACCATAACAAAATTCTTCACAATGGCGACCTATGTAAAAGACCGAGCCAGTCCGATTGAGATAACTCGATTTTTCTAATCGGCATACCTCGCTAATTATCATTGATAAAGGTAAAGGAAGCTCAGCTATAATTAGGACAGCAAATAATGGGAAAAAGATTTAATAATAGTTTGAAAACGTTATTTTTAAATCAGTTATATTCAATCCATTATATGTTTATAGATCAATGAAACAACTATGCATTTTCTGTATTGTATTTGACATTTGTCGTGATTCTGTAAATAAATTGGAATGAAAACGTGTATAATTAACGTTTAACGCGATCATGAGTGTAGAGAAAACAAATTATTTCGAACCTGCCATTTGTAAACGTTATAGCGAGTATGGTATATAAACAGCATTATAGCCATACGATATTTATGAAACCCGCTCGTATGCGTGCTTTCTCATTGTGTATATTTAATAAACTTTTCAAACAGAAATTACAGAGCCACATTAGTGCACATACTATGTTTGATAATTCATTCATTTGTTGGATATTGTTTGCTGTTTTAAACACATATTAGGTCATATCGCGGAGATGTAATGAACCTTTCCATGTATTCATGGGCGAACTTACGTATTCAATTGCTCTTACGACTATGCGCTCATACATACGTTCGGGAATCATCATGAAATTATTGCCGTACTTAACGAATAAACATGCCAAAGCTTATTGAATTAGAGAAAAAAACACACACATCAAAAGAGAAAAATCAAATGTTCATGCACATGGGCATGTGAAATCACGTCCGTACACATAACATCATTAACTTAGAAAAGGAAACAACGAAAAATAAAGTTTGGTATGATATACCTGTGACATTAAAGAGCATGAGTTAATTAAAGAGCATGTCAAGTTTTGAATATATCTGCAGAAACGTAATGTTATAACCCACAATTGTTTTACAAGCCTCGCCGTTATATTATTCTAAGCCTTGCCTGATATATAACAAAAAGATCATGCAGTAACCTGTTATTCTCTATATATACCGGCAATGTAAATCGACGGTTTTTTTTGGTAAAAACAATTGGAAAAACAGACGTATGTTACGTCTACAATAAAAAAAACATCGTCAGGAGATGAACTCCTTTAGGAGCTTTCTTTGCCGGTGTTTAGACTTACAATTAACATGAATATCAATAATCTGCCTTTGATGCTAAGCAGTCTGTATGCTCAAGAAACGTCTTGTTATTCTTAATGACTGTGCTGACGAACAACAACGGACACATGTATATTGAACTTGTAATTGTGTTATTCATTTAATCAAAATTCTAATCTATTTAGTTAAATAATAAGAAGTGTCCATACTAGTGTACCAAATATTCATCATGATCACTGCTAAAAATACCATGCGATTGAACCTGGTTTAAATATATCATCGAAGATTTAGCGTAGGCAATTATTTCAGAACGCATCCATATATATTTCAAAAAGTGTAGTCTTTTTATAAGTAATGTCTACTGACTGTATAGTCATAATGCGCACGTTCCATACTTAGATTGAATATTGAATTTTTTGTTTGTAACGAGCCCAAACTTAAATGTTCCTGGAAACAATTACCACCTGGACCCCAACATCGTACACTAAAAGGTTTTTCTCCATGGTGTACATTCGTCGTGTGAAATGTATGTATATACGGACACGACAAACACAGTTTTCCAGAAGGAAGAATGATGGATGAAACAACGTCGACTAGCAAACAAGAAATGGTCTTTATTTAAAACATATAACAAAGTGTTCATAAAATTCATGAAAATACATACCATACGACAATTAACATAAAAACAGTATTACAGTTTTAGGTTTAACCGATTGAAGGGATCCTAAACCTCACACTAAGCTCAGAGTTAAAACTGATTTGATGGTGCAGCTGCAACTTTTTTGGTAATCTTAATATGCAGCATTTATAATTTTAGTTTGACAAACGTAACATGTAAAGTGAGATACATAACTATTTATTTATTCTGTTTATACAAAAGTTGCGTTTTGAAAACATAAAACTATTAACATAACACACTTAAAAGTGCTGAATATGAGAGCCACACTCTGGCACTAAACCGTGGTTAACACATTTGAAAGGTTCAATGTCACCAAAGGAAAATTACATATTCAGCGTTTTTCATATAACAATTCCAGCACGAGGTCGAGGATCGACCAATGATCGAAATAATGGTTTTGGTGTCTTATATTATTCAATCAAAGTTTGAAGTGATTGGCCATGAGATTTCAGGACGACTTGATCGAGTAGCATAATGCTGGTGGTGTTGACATACTTGCATGTTCATAAAGACAAAGAGTTAAAAAGATGATTGAACACTTAGTCATTATACCATTTTTCAATAATTACATACAAACAAAATGCAAAACAAATACTGCACATAGAATGAACACAATACGTTTTGAACAGCATTTTTATTTTAACATGTTTTCATATTTTATATGTTTTCGTCGTCAAATTGTCACTGATGCTTGAATAGTTTCCAAACACCAGCTGAACATTGAACGTTTGATTTTGTTTTACTTTTTTATCTGTAGTGAATAGATAGAAACTGCTCATTTCAATGAGTGGAAAACTCCCTCGTAAAAATACTATTTCCATGATCGATAAAACAATTGTTTTATACTCGAAACATGCACATACTAAAAACACATTACAGCAATTCTAAATAACACTTGTAACAAACACATGTACATTAATAATGTGCTAAGAACGATCTTAAGTTTAAGATATGATTTAAATAGTGTTTAATTAATCCAAATAACCATAGATTTAATATCTGTGAAATACTGTTATTAAATCATGTTAGATAAGTCGTTCGTGAATATTCATATAGTTTTACGAAAATAATAGCATAACGATATCAATTACATTAGTGTAAAAATATATTTGAGTTGTATCCCTTTAATTGGTAAACGCTTTTATTGTTTAACGGATTTTCGTCATACACATGTTAACTTAGGCAATTAAATAGTGTTGTATCTGTTACTGTTATGTTCACTTGTTTCGTTAAATATTACACTTAAAATCGTAAACTTATTATTTAACTATAATATATTGTCTATGTTCCTATTTGTAAGATTAAAGTAGTTAAGTCATAAACGAAACGCGTTGATCAGTTGAATTCAAAAGCTGCATTCTTATAGGAAAATTAAATATGCTTATCGTCAAATAAATTTGACTCTACATGTTTCAATATGAATGGAAAACATTAAACAATCTAAATTCACTTTTGTTTGTATTAATTCAATCCACATTCTACACATACTTACAATTAACGATCATTAAAAAGTATACTCAAACAACGTTCAATGTGTGAATACTTTATTTTGCGCTATAAATGTTTTTGGATGAAATCACAACAATTACAAAATGAAACGCTATTTATGTTTCTGAAAACGACAAATTAACATAGGCGTTTTCCTGATTCACGATTGCACGATCAGTTTCAGTAACTTGATTTACACGGTTCATAACACTATAATCATGTTTTCCACCAGGTGATAAAACCGAATATTCATGAAAAGAAGTTTCCGCAAGTGTCTCGTACTGGTTTGTTTGCTGGGCTTCTGAAATAAAACAATTGTTTGAATTCATTTCATATTGTTTCGCATTTTTTCAAACGTTGAAAACCCAAAATGATCTTCATTCTATATCTAATGCGTATTGTTTATGTTTGATGCTGTATTTCATATATTCTCACGTGTTTGATGGCAATAAACATCGAATTTAATAGACCCTAGAGTAAATTACTTATTTTCCTCTCATAATTTATTTGAAATGTAATATTTCTATTAAGCTGACTTTTGATCTAGATTTCTTGCCATATGCAATACAGCGGCAACATTTCCGTCAATAACAAGAGCACCGCATAACGGTTGCCACGCTCGGCTGCGAAAGCTTGTCAGAATTTTTTTTTTAGAGGTCACAGTGACCTTGACCTTTGATCTAGTGGCCCAACAAGAGATGTGTTTGTCAGAAACACAATGCCCCCTACTGCGCCGCATTGAAATAAAATTTATATTTATCATTTCGTAGGTATAGAAATCATCTCCGTTTAAAGGTTCTTACTTCCCTTAAATTTTGTCCAATCCAACCGGGGGTGGGGTGGGAGGGGTGGGGAGGGTCTCACAGTCAATTAGGACCATGTCAGACATCACTGACAACCAAGGCCTGTGGTTTAAAAGAGATCATAGCCAGAGTTGATAATGTATCTATGGACATAAGTCCACAGGTATGTAATGAACATCAAAGAAATTATAATTATATCATTTAAAAAAAACTTTAACAAATCAATCATTTGGGTTATAAATAATCAAAATAATAAAACTGTAAAAAGAACTTCAATTCTTGGTAAGGAAATATATAATATGAGATTTATACTTATATAAATTACTTCCCTGGAAAATAATTGTCTGTAACAAATCTCAATTTTTAGTAGCAAATAATTAAAAGCCACTACCGTGGCTGTAGATTCACCACTCAAAATGTGCAGCTCCATGAGATACACATGCACGCCAAATATATAAAGTGGCTATGTTCAATATTGAATAATTTTCTCCCTTTTTAAAGCTTATTACTTCCCTTAAATCTGTATTTTTTACCATAGACCGTAAAGGATGACCTTGACCTTGACCTTTTACCAAAATGTGTTTGTCAGAAACACAATGCCGCCTACTGCGCCGCTTTGATTTATTTAACAAAAATATATAAGTGGGCAGGTCAGATAACTATGTCCATTTAAAGCTTATTACTTCCCTTGACTTTGATTTTTCGACCCTAGACCTTGAAGGATGATGTTCACCTTGAAATTTTACCACTCAAAATGTGCAGCTCCATGAGATACACATGCCTGCCAAATATCAAGATGCTATCTTCAATATTTAAAAAGTTATGGCCAATGTTAAGGTTTTAGCACGACGCCTACAGCGGACGTCGGACGGCGGACGACGAGCTGGCTATGACAATAGCCCGGGTTTTCTCCAAAAACAGCCTCGCTAAAATGATGGTATTCACCAAATATATAAAAAACTAACTGCGATTTTCGAACACAACCAATAACTTTTGTATCGTCTATGTTCATTTAAATTTACATAAATGTTTAATAAAAATATTAAAACTTAACTAACTACAATACATTATTGTAACATACACGCTTAAACTAAACTTGTGTTTGCACAACTATCCTCTTATAATGATAACATAAAGATAATGATAAAACATTTTGCAAGTAATGCCCGTTGATATAATGAATTAAGTACTTCATGTGGCCTGCATATAAGCGACATTAATAAGAATGTCGATGCTGACAGAGGGGCCTTAGTCTATCATGAAGGCCATTTCACAATGAACTCTAGATTTCCTGCCAGTGGTATTTACATGGTATTGTTTGACAATTACATAGTTCAAAGTGTTAAATGTGTGTATGCCTAATATATAAGCGAAACAATAATTATCA
The DNA here is from genome assembly GCF_020536995.1 of Dreissena polymorpha. Classification (NCBI taxonomy): domain Eukaryota; kingdom Metazoa; phylum Mollusca; class Bivalvia; order Myida; family Dreissenidae; genus Dreissena; species Dreissena polymorpha. The sequence continues at coordinate 73,137,461 of NC_068360.1, read as the reverse complement.
AACGAGATCACATACTAACGAATCCAATAATTTCGCTAAATGAAGCCTTCAAAATGAGTTACCTTACTAGATAATCATCTATATTTGTCTTGTGATTGCATTTATAGAATATGGTATAATTGCACATTTCTTTCAACTTCTTCAATAGATTCTATTTAATTTATACAATAGAATGTGTTATCATTCTGTGAGTAAAACAAAATAAAAGAAACATTGAAAGAATAATTCGGCACACTATTCATGTTCATTTCTTCCTTCGTGTAAAATGATTACACTATTTTACATTTTACAACTCGATATGTATGCAGCATATATAACACAATATACATTTGTAAAGCCTGCCATTTAAATAGTATTGTCCACGCGGATTGTCTGAGTTTTTGTAATATTCCCTGTTAATATTTGATTGTGTGTGTATTATAGATTATATATATTTACATGTTTCATTAAATTTAACAACATTGTGGTGACACGCATTTATATATTCAAAATCATACCGACTCGGTAGGCTTCATATTCGGAACTGGTATTTGCAGAAGGGACATCGGCTCTGGAGCAAAATATGTCATTTTTCGTTTTTGACTCTATCCCGCAGAAAAATGAACAACATAATTACGCAGTACACTTTTAATAAAGTGAACGCCAATATTGGACAACGGAATATTTATCTCAACAAATAAAATAATGTACATACTGTCTATTGAACAGGTCATCGTAAAGAGCACCTTCACCAGGTTTACCTGAAAATGTTCAACGAAATGTATATTAAGTATAAAACACAGTTGGTGCTTAGACACATATAAATAAACTGGTTATATCTTTGCGTTACAATATATTAATAACAAAATTGTACGTAAGATTTAGACAATAAAACATATAATCAATTGAACATCTTTCACTTAAAAAGTGCAAGCTTTACATTGTATTCGAACATGTCACATGAATCTGCAAATTTTATGAATATTGAGGCATTCTCAACTCCAAAATGGCATATCAATGCTTATGAAAATGACGTTAAAGTCCATTTTTCGGCCAACTTTTTTTATAATCTGTTCCTCGAGAACGTTTAGTTTAAAGGTGAGATAAGGGGAGATGCATACCTTTAATACAAAAAAGTATTTAACTCCGTGTGGCAATAAAAAAATTGTAAAGAAACCCTTTTTATTTTGTAAACATAATGTAGTTTTCACAGCCAATGATACAAGATGCTTGTTAAAAAATAAATGAAATAACAAAAAACTTATTTGAAAATATTTGAACGTAAACTGTTTGTTTTTTATAAAGCAAACTACCTTCAAACCCTTTAGAGTCTCGGTTTTTTTATTTCGCTATATAATATGCAAAGTCGGCTGTGAAATAATAAAAACATTTCACAATTGTTACTTTTTATTTGCATGTGTATTTTGTCTAAGAATGGGATTTGGATTCCCGTAAAACAAAAGTTTAGATGTTGTCTAACAGGATATTATACGCTGCATGTATTGGTCCAACTTTGCGTTATCGACGAATGATTGTCTAGAATATTTATCTAAGCAATGGTTCAGTACAATGTTTCAATTACAGCACAGTATTGGTCGCCCCATGAATAGTATGCTATACAATGTGCCTTCACTATGATCAATGCATGGTACCAGTACTTCGGAGTATCGAACCATAGATTCGGATTGGGGGTAAATAGTAGTATTCAACTATGTATTTAAAACCTTAATGGGCCTATAAACTTACTGTTTGGCCGATTTATTCGTATATAAACTACGTAATGCTAATAATGTATAATATACCATAAACGCTTATTTAGTATACATACGTTTAAACGCTTTCCTATATTTCCACAGCACCGCCAAAATGACTGCAACGAGAGTTCCGCCTACAGCACCACCTACTGCAGCCCCAACAGATGGAGAGGATCCGTTATCTAATTAAATGCATAAGCAGTGCGAGTTAATATTTACACATGTATGTCCCCCAATTCATTTTTTTATAAAAAAAATTCGTTAAACAATAATGCAATAGGTTGGCTATAACATGAATTGTTAATGAACTTTATAAAACTTAATTGCGGAAACGGGATTGTCCCAATGGCCATTAACATAGCAGATACACTTGATATTCTGAATGTTATATAAAGGTTTTACTTTAAACGTGTTAGAATGTTATTTTTTCGACAATCGACAGTAGGTCACAATTTTTATTATTTTTTTTTTAATAAATTAATATTATTTTGTTCAATATGTGTTTTCACCCCATGGACATTGCACCGCGAATTACGTTGTTTATTATTCTAAGGGATGGAATCAAATAAGAATAATGACATGTCTTAATGCCGATGCGATGTTCTGAATATGAAGCCTGCTAATATGGTATGATCTTGAACATGCAAATGCGTGTCCACTGTGAATGCCATCCAAATTGTTATCAAAACAATTTTAAGTATTTAACAAAATTATATTGTAAATACGATAAACTATCAAACGCAAAACGTAAATACATACCTGAAAATACAGACTGTGTTGTCACACTTAATACAGTAGTATCATCAGATTTGCCAATTATATTCTCTGCATACATTTTAACTTCATACTTGGTACCCGCAACTAATTCACCAATACTCAGTTGAGTCACTGTTGAAGATACGTTTATGTAAGTCCAGGTTACATCGGCTGCCTTTTTATAACCGATCACGAACCATTGGTCTTCTCCCCCATCAAATCCAGGTATCCATCTAACTGCGATAGAACTTTCAGTCACCAAGGCGTCGACGACAAGAAGTTGCTGTGGCAAAGACGGCTGCTCTATAAAATGCAAGGCAAATATTCTGCTAATGTTTCATATATTGTTTCTATGGAATGCTTGTCACTGTGCTCAGTAAAAGGAATAACATTAAATTTAATAACTATGTGTCTTAAAATTAGTTTGCAAATCAATGGTATTGTTTGATATTCAATTAAATATATTATAGTATCATAATATCAATATATTTTTAGCATACCGCAAAGCAAAACAAGAGTTAATTCAGCATACCATTGGCTCGAATGATAAATGTTTGCTCTGTGGATCCGAAGTTATTGTTAGTACGGACCGAATAGTTTGTGAAATCGCCAATTTGTAGTTGCGATATTAAAAGGGTTGTCTGGAGACTGTCCTTTGATATATGAATTCGAAACCTGCTGTTATTATGAAGTATTGCCCATTCACCATCTATCTGCTTACTCCATACATATGCTGCGTCAATGGGTGATGGAAAGGCAATGACAGTGAAAGTTAAAACAGCTGAGGAATTTCTTCTTCTATATATGGTGCTAATTGGTGGGGCAAATGGAGATGGTCTTGGTGAACCTGATTGTATATAAATAACAATTATGAAGCAACCAATACTATCGGGTTTGATGTCTAAAAACATAATCGATAAATTACATAAACAAACTTCACTTACAAGTAATTCTGATCTCTAGTTCGCGAATCTGTTGAACTGCATTATGGATGTTCTTTCCTTTACATTGATAGACTCCCATATCATATTCACATCGCGCATTGGACAAATGAGCGGATATGGTGTTGTTGTGGGCATCCATTAATAAGCGCTCATCACCTTTCGTAATATTTACAAGTTCTAGTTTTGCTAAAGGGTCGCTGTCAACATCACATAGTAGCGTCACAGACTGACTTTCGTTTATGGTTATACTTGATGCGAAATTTGACCCGTCGGCATAAAATCGTCTTATGTTCGCGGGATCAAAAATATATACAAACATATGATAACGAAATGTGCGTAATTGTGTACCTCGCCCCTTATGACAATGTCGTCATATGCATGCTTTCTTTACGATACTTCTATGTAGTAAATTTTTCCTGTTTACTCACATTGCACATCCACGTAAAATGTTGTTTCTGTGTATTCATCCTGGGTGGCACAACCAGTAGGATCCATAGTGTTGTTAACTCTACATTTGTAGTACCCTTCGTTTGAGAGCTTCACACTCGACAGCGAAATATTTTGTTGAGATCCAATTGTTAAAGTATTTCCGTGGAACCACGTGAATCTCGTCTCCGGTGGGTTTCCAGCCGTGAAGGGACAAGTTACAGATAACGTTGTGTTCAATAAAACCGTATAATTGCCAACGAACATAGCATATGCTGTTGCTGAAAAAAAACGAGATTGATTAATATCGTGTAACAGTTGTCGTTAAGCAAAAAATGCATGTTTACTTCCATGCGATATTTTTAGAAAACTGCATATCAACATAACACTTTAAACAAAATAACTTTCTACCTAAGACGTCTAGATAAAAACTGGACTGATTTGTTCCATTTATAATCCCATCGAATGTTGTGTGCATTTCATTATTGGCTATGCAAGTGTAGTTGCCACTTTGGTGTCTACTGACGTTGTTGATAAAGAAGCCATCATCAATTCCACTATTGACCGGTGTCCATAAGAACTTTGAACCCGGTTCACTCTTCGACGTGCATCTACCCGAGACGGAATGGCCACGGATCACCTTAAGATGTTTTGTTTCGGAATACGTTTCACACGTTTGGAAAGTACATTTTGGCGCCTCAGGTGCAACTATGTATACAAGATAGAAGAAATAATAACTTGGACTTCGGCAGTTACAAAAGCGAAAGGTCATCTTGACATGCACATTTATTGCCATGCTATTCTCAGACATATACGAACGATATATATATAACATATTGTTTTCAGAAAATTGAAGTTTATCTAATTGTTCGAACGATCGCATATGATTTGCAAATATTTAAACGAATAGATTCATGGCAAAACTAGAAAAATTGGAAGGAAGCAGATGGACATAACCCTTAAGCATAAATTTCTGTCTGACATTACAAATATAAACCTTATCATGCAATCAATAGTCAGCATTGTTTTGAGAATCCACTTCCACTGATAATATATGAATATAGGAAAAAGCTACTTACACAATACATTGACGGAAACATTCGAATAACTTGAAGTGTCCCTAGCTTCTACTCCAGTAGGGTCGAGTGTATTTGTTGCAATACACCCAATGATAGTGTTGTCGACAAAACTGATGTTCCATTTAGTTCCGTTTGCAACTATAACACCACTTAATATCCACGAATAACGCGATGCCGGATTAGAAAAAGCATTGCATCCGAAACTGACCTCTCGACCTTTAATAACGCTTATAGTTGGAATGTTTATGTGTTGATTGGCTTGCCCACGGTGATAGATAGAAAGATTGGTCACTGGATCTATAATGTTTAAACATTATTTTTGGAAATTTTGAAAGTATCATGCTTATATTCGTTACCATCTTCCTGATATAACCAGGTAGAGACTATTAGCTTTCGTACCATTTAATACAGACTTTACATTTATTACACAAATTATACTCACATAAAATTTCAAATGTGTAGTAGTCAGTGATATTTCCGTAAACAACATCCCGTGCGAGAGTTGCATTCATTTCATTTACCACTTCAAGTGTGTATCGAAAATTATTGCTTGGCTGCATACGTTGAATTGAAAGCTGTGACCCATTCTGCTTTACATCATATGGCAGCGTCCATGTATACCGTGACGGAGGAGGATTGCTTTTGCTGGTACACGTCATTGTAAAGGGTTCATTGAAGACAGCCCGTATACTGTTTGATAGTATCGGAAAAGTTTTGATTTGACAGGACGGAGCAGACGGCGGATCTATTGTAAAAAAAGTCGTTCTGAATGCAAGCCAACATCTCACATGCATTGTTCAATAAAAATTGCATAACAATCTTTGGTTGTTAGCCAAGGCAATATGCAGCAAGACTTTTCTTATAATTTATGTAGAATCGTATTTTGATTTGATCAAAATAAAATAATGATTTATTTCGGGTATGTTGCTTAAGAAACAAAGCAAAACAACACAGTTTGGCTATGGCAAACTCTATATTAAAGTAACATACAGTTTAAGTGATTATAATATACGATCATATGTCACCTAATCGGAAAAAATAAAGAGGGACAACATTTCTTGATAAAGATTTTAAATGAGTTTTAAAAGATTTCTCAACTAGATGATAAATGGATTAGTTAAATGAATTAAATGACGATGTGATCAGTAAACTATACTGTAATGAATCAGTTTCTTATTACCGTAGGAGGTACTTTTTGTCTTAAATACTTACATAAAATATTCACATTTAACGCTGTTGTATTTTCAGCTGGTATCCTGGATCCATTCGTTGGATCCAGCAAACTGTTGGCTCTGCATACGATTTGTTCTTGCTCGTTACTTGTTGAAAATTTTATTGTTATGAACGAGCTGCTAATTAGAGAGCCGTTAAATGTAGCCCACGAAATGCTCGGCGCCGGGTTGCCAGACGAGGCACATTCTAGCGTCATGGTACTGTGTTGAATTACAGATATATTTGATGGTACAAATGCCGTATTGTACATTATTGTCGGCTTAGTTGGAATGCCTAGAATCATAAAAACATACAAACATCGTGTAATTGTTTAAGATGCTTATAGTCGTATAATTCAAATGAACGGTACAAATTGAACTTAAACGCGATCCACATTTATAAAGAATTTAATGAATGCTGTATGGAAGCTTTACATGTTCATAATCTATTTATGATTTTAGTGGACTGTTTGATTATCACATGATAAGGGAAATCCGCCAGTACGTGTTTACTATTATGTGTAAACTATGTATTATTTGGATACCATGACAGAGTATCGCACTAATTGTGACAGGTGGCAGAAAAAGTATCATTCGATTAAAGCAAATGAATTGTATGAAAAAGAGGTGAACTTAAGTGGAGCCATATAATATTCAAACAGATAACTTATCTCCAACGTATAAAAAACATACTCAACACATTGATCTTCAGAGTCCTGTTAGACATGACTTGTCCAAATCCGTTTGAGACATTACAATATACCCGTGCATCTTGATAGTAAAGGGTAGGCGTCATTGTTAGACTGCTTGTCGTCACATCTGCCAATGTTGAACTGCTGCTGTATACAGAGAAGTCAACATCATCACTGTAATCAGAAGGAGTAAGTTTGTCCAAATACCAGGTGATATTGGGTGATGGACGTCCGACGGATGATACACAGTGGAGGTAGCTGAGAGGCACGTTGGGTAGGACGGATATTACTGGTACTTCTGGGGTCAGGGTTGCATATACTACAGGAACTAAAACCACATTTTCAATGCATTAAAAAGGTCGTAAAAGTAGATGCATTTTTCTAACATATTCAAACATATAATGAATTTTCTTTTAAAACGTCAATAAACTAATCTACTCATAAGCATACAAGTCGAAGTGTTATGTAAACTATACTCGCTACATGAAATATGTGAAGAAATAATTTTTGTTCATGGCACTGATTATTTCTTTTTCTTTCGATACAGCACTACTTCTAATTAGGAAGATTTGTGCCGGCGCATATTGTTAAGCGGTAAAAACTATACAAAGGTACTCATTTGGATGTTTATTCAAAATTATTTATATTGTAAGTGTTCAGGATATAGATCATATTTATTCGTGTGTGTAAGTTATAAAACGAAACGCATTATTTGCGCAACTTGATTTAAAACAGAAAACAACACATAAATGAACAATGTTTTACCTGTTATTATTAGTGTGACTTCATTACTGAATGTTGCCTGTGTGTTGATTGAAACCGAACACTTCCACTTGTCTTCATGATTAATTATTTTCAAAGGTTTCAATATACACGTAAATCCCGTTCCACTGCACACACAAGTCGAAAAATCATCTGGTATGGTAGGTGGTACAAAGGCACAAGCGTTATTAGTGTAACCCATTACAAGGATAAGTGATGAGGTACTATTCCCTGCTGGTTGACGAAACCATCTTACAACTGTTGCAGTCGGATGTGTGCAGGTTAATTTTAAGGCTTCGTTTACCTTCACCGATGTTGCGTTGGATATCAAAACTGGAGCCTGGGTGCCTAGCAAACAAAAACAGTTTTATGAAAACTTATTTTGTATTTTTGTTGTTGTTGTGTTTTTTTGTTTGTTTTTTTTTTTAGTTCTTGCGCAGTTTTGATAATTATAGATGCATATGACTATACATATAAGCGTTTACTCCTTTTATAATAATCTTTTAAGTATGAATTAGTCGCAAAACGTTTAAAATTATGTTCCAATATATTTTTCACGCACTGTGGTTTATGGTATTAACTCTTCAAAGTTTACCATGATTAAAGTTTAACCCCACAAAGAAGAATTGATATATCCTTTTCTTTGTTTTTTATGAGAGCATTCCTAATACATATTTATAATGGTGAACGAAGATAAATATTCGTATCAGAAATATCAGGTAATTATTTCAAGTTTTTGGCATAATAATATTAAGATATGTTTACATTTCAGATTCAATACATTGTTTATGTTAAGTTGTTTTATGTTATCATATTCTTACCTACATGATATATATTCAAAACAATAGTAACAATTATCAATCCACATTTCAACCACATCTTAATGCACACGGATCTCAACACGTCGATATACTCAAAACTATGCATGTAAACCGTGTAGTGGACCAGTACACAGATCCCGACGAGTTAAATGTAAACAGGCTGACACAGCACATACACTTGCGAATGTTTGAATAAATAGAGTCCAACAATCGCATGAAAAGAAGATTTGAATCTGTGTAAATGTAATTCATGCTTATGCTTTTTAATTAAAACCTTGTTATTTACTGTAACAAACGTTTAACAAGTCATTTAAAGAACATATTTAAGACCGACTTGTAGTTAGCTTTTGAGTTACGACTCGGTAGCGTGTTAGAAAGTTACGACATGTAAGTCTGTGAGAAAGTCGTTAGCCTATGAGTACGTTATGACTTGTATGCAAGTTATTGATCTGAGACTAATAAGCGACTGATTAAATTAATACTCGAAGCCAGTGAGTGAATTTCGAATTTTAAAGTCATTGAATAGGTAACGATTTGAAAGCTAGACATGTTCAATTGTCACAACTTAATATTTGCATATAAAAAATCTATAAAACTGGTCTTAGAAAAGTAATTTAACTCGGGTTTATTGAAACTGTTTCCAGTTATTTTACATTTGACAAAGACTACGATTTTTCTTATTCAAGTTCTTTAACATTCAGCACGTTCGGTTTGGTTATAAACAATGTTGTTAAATTAATATATCGAATTGAGTGATTTAAATGGTCTTAACTGGTTTGCCGTCATGAATAGTAGTGTTGACTTTGAAGGCGGAACATCAATGTTATTTTACTAGCCTTTTGTTGCAACAACCAGGACCAAGAACCAAATGATATTTGAACAGCTCCGAACATAATTCACTTAAATTCATAAAGCGCTGAACGCGGAAGAGATATTAAGATTTGATTTGAGGCTGAACAAAATCATTGATTGTAAAGGTTGTAAATGAATATAATTGCCAAATTAAGTCAATGACTTGCTTAGCAAACTATGCTTACTGCGAAATTCAAATACTTGAAACTCTACACGTGTGTGTATACAAGAACCCAATTGTTTTGTAACCCTGGTACCCGATATGTATTTTACTGTACCTTACTAAATGTTTGGCTTTTACCGAATCTCCTACAGTAACACCGGTTTAACATTGTATTGCGACATCATGGTATGTTAAAGAGGCATTATTTAAACGAGTTCGAAAAACAATGAGTTAAATGAGTTTAACGAGTCTTTATTGGGTTTATTGAATTTCTCGTTCTATCTCTTTATTGCATAATTGTGCTTAAATAACTAACTAACGCAGGGTTGAACTGCAATATAAAACTTGTTTACGGTTGGGAAAAATGATATTTTAAAAGTGGAAAGTCGCGTGGAATTGAAACATAGTGTATGAATTTTATTCAAGTTAGCGAAGAAACACACATTTTGGCCTTGTTTGATCTATTTTGTTTGTTTCAAATAATTCATTATAAATATTACTGCATACACTCTATCTGTAATGCTCTCTGGCGGTGTGCAGAAACTTGGCAACAGGGGGGCTTTAACGGGAGAAATCGTGTATTAACAAGGCGATTCACGTGCCGTTCAAGCCCTGTTATGTGTTTTTCATATCCAAAACTGTTCCATGCGCAGTTACTTCCCATTGTTCATTGGATTCAATGAAGTTACTATGAACTTTGTTTATAACTCCAGCCTTCGACGACTTTCCAAACATAAATGGGGAACTGAATAAGCACCAGTTTACTCATGCATACAGGGATAAAGGCAATGAATATTTCAATCCACTTTTCAAATTATACCATCTGCTCTCTCTTGACAACAGCTTTATTTATTGGCAACGTCAATAAAGTAAAGGTTATTTACTTAACACTTTCAAAAGACTATGCTGTAAATGTAAGTGTTTATGTACCTTCAACGTTCCTGCTGTATGCTTGAAATACTTCAGGGACAATATGTTGGCAGTATTAATTTTTAGAAAATTTAGTTGGAACGAAGTAAGATAGACCTGTACGAAAGAAACATCTACCGGAACCGGATGCATGCGATAATAAATCGGCGGCGTCTGTGATGCCAATGTTAGGCCGCTGTAGACGCTGCTTGTATCTTCGTAGTTTGACCTCTACGTCGAAGGTATACTCTTCTGCCTCGACCATCTCCTCTGGCGCAGCGTCGGCGTCGGTGAGCGAGAGAATTTTATCATTGTGGACTAGCAGACATGCCACTTTTTCTTCTAATTTCTCGATAAGCGCTTGAAACTGAATGTCATCGTCTTCATCGCTCGCTTCTTCTATTTTACTGACGAAACGGTCAATAATATTTTTCAAACCTAGCCGCTGGCCTAGAAACTTCTCTATTGTCGTCGGCATTTTACTGTTTGTTCACGGCACCAATTTCACGAAGGTATAATGGTGTACTTTGAGTTGATATGCAAAACACGACTGTTCAGGTTCGATCCTTTAATTCAACTGCCCGTCAACAACAATACAAATATATATGACGTCAAATAATAATAATAATAACGCGCTAATTCGCGGCAACCGCCAATCAACGTTACGTCTAAAATCTCATATAATATTCACGACATACTGGGGGCCGCAAAATGATAAAACAGAGTTTTCACATTAGTATACGAATACGATAATCATATTAACAAAATGCTTAAATATTTAAAAACAGTCCATCACAACAATATAATGATTGTCCATCAGTTTCCATTGACACTTATCACTTCCAGGGAATAAAGTTTCGCTATTGGCCTTATGGTATACAATCCGTTACTGATTCGCGCTTTCGCCTCGTAAACATGCCCGTCCCTTTCGGCAACAACATCGACGATCACGGCAAGTTTCCATCGACATCTCGGGCCATCATCATGGATCTGCACCACGTCCCCGGTGTTGATCGTCTGCGTGTTGGAACCAGACACCCGGTGGTGCTCGCGGAGTGACGTAAGGTATTCAGTCTTCCAGCGTCTGTATAACTGTTGTATGAGCAGCTCACGTCGCCTTGCCATGCGGTTAAATGTAGCATGATCGGCTGCAGCGACAGTACTCCCGGCATCGAATGTGACGTCATCGTGTGGCAGCGTTGTAACTCGGCGACCGTATAACAGCTGCGACGGCGTGATATGCGAGGGGTCGTTAAGATCTGTTGATGCATACGTCAATGGCCGATCGTTAATTACAGCCTCGATTTCTGTGACGATTGTAAGAATCGACGTAAGCTCGTTCAATGCCGGTGGCGTTGATTTCAGGCATTCGTTCAAGCTTGGTGAATCACGTGACTGACGGCAGCTACAATCGTAGACGATGCGTATGGGTGTCGTTGATGATTCTTTTTCCACTGGGTGATGAGGGATGTAGTGCACTTGTTCAGCTGACTCTTGACCAAGTGTTACCCGCTCGATGAAGCCACGTCCGCTATGATGTCACCATGTGCCCGAGGCACTTCCGGTTCATTGCGCAACCTCTGAATAGCCCCAACAGTTCTGTTCAAGGCTATGTTGTGGTTTGTTGGTAGAGCAGGGTGGTCTTGCTTCCATGGAAGTTTGGCATGGTACCTTCCGTTGTCGTACTCAATAGCTGTCGCTTGGTATTGCTGTAGGTACTCGACAGACTTCCGGTCAGGTTCTAAAGGTGAGATACTCATGTTCTCAAGACTCCAGAAACGTTCTAATATGCTGTGTTCTGGGGCGCGCGATGCAAGTACGTTCAAGATGTGCTTATCAGCTGACGCATGAGACGTGGAGGGCATCGGACCGGACAGTAAATAACCAATCTTAGACTTGACGGTGGTCGGCCCGTTCCCTCGAACAACATGATCTTCGACAATATCCCAATAGTGGTCAGCTCCAACGAGTAATGAAATGTCAAATAACGTGTCACCTGTAACGGAATGAGCCAACTTCAATCCCCGCAGGTACGGAAGTTCCGCAGTCGATCTAAGATATCCGCATCTGATGGGAGCCGCAATAGTGGGGACGATGAGTACACTAACAGGTATCTTCTTTCTCTTCGAAACTATGTACACTGTCGTGCGTTCTAGTTGCTGTAAGCTTCTGTTATTACTTCCTCCGAATCCCGTCAGGCTAAGTGTTTCTATTCCATCACTCTCTAGTTGAAGATCGTCAGCAAGCTTTCTGGTGATAAAGGATCGCTGTGCGCCTTCGTCGACTAATATGGCGGCATCCGTTGTAGTGTGAGACGACGAAACAGGGGCAATGGCGGTCTTTAATATAACGTCTGCGTTCGACCTCTTTGTAGACGAGAAGAATACGGCGGCTTCCGGTTGCGGCGATTCAACTTCCGGTTTTCTTTGTAGCTCCTTACAGATAGAAGTGTGATGCTTCCGGTGGCAGTTTTGACAGCGTCCGTTTGACTTGCATTCTGTGATTCGGTGTTTACCCAAGCAGTTAAAACAAAGCTGTTTCTGTTTCACAACATTCATTCGGGCAGCAGTGTCAGGAAAGGTTTTACATTCACAACTTAAATGTTCTTGATCACAAAATGCACATGTTCTAGAATAATTTTGCGTATTCCTTTTGCCAAACTTGTTGCTAGGAGTGTATGAAGTCTTCTAACCATTCCCACTTGCATGAAACAATGATGTTGAGTTGTAGTCGCTAACTTCCGGCAACGCATAGGAACTTCCGGTTCGATCTCGAGAATGTTGATTTCCTTGTTAATCGCTCGTCGCAGATCTTGCAAAAACCAGTCATTATTCTCGTTTACGCGGGCGAGGTTTTTACGTATATCCATCGGCAATTTTTCCAATACAACTGCCACCAATAGGCTACCGTACATATCTTGATGTTGTCCTAGCGACTCAAGACCCCGGATATACGTTTCCATGCGGTCGTAAAACCCTCTCAAACTCGCGACTGTGGAAGTTGGTGATGGCAATTTCAATAACGCTTGCATGGTTGCATGAACAATTTTGCAATGTTGACCATACCTTTCACGTAACAATTCGACTGCGCGCGTGTAATTTGCATTCGTGAGTGCAAATCCTTCAATAGTCATGGCGGCTGTGCCCTCCAACTGTGCTTTCAAATAATTGAATTTCTGCACATCAGTCAAGTTGACATTGCAATGGATTGACGATTCGAATGAATCCCAGAACGATTGCCATTGTAATATATCACCGTCAAATCGTGGAAGTGTTAATTTTGGCAATTTATGAGTACTAGATGTACTTATCTCGGGCGCTGACTGGCCGCTGTTGTTTGATGAATTGGCGTTCACCCTGCGTTGGTTGTTTGGTGGTAGTGGACCGGATGCCTGCTGACTACCGGAACCGGATGCATGCGATAATAAATCGGCGGCGTCTGTGATGCCAATGTTAGGCCGCTGTAGACGCTGCTTGTATCTTCGTAGTTTGACCTCTACGTCGAAGGTATACTCTTCTGCCTCGACCATCTCCTTTGGCGCAGCGTCGGCGTCCGTGAGCGAGAGAATTTTATCATTGTGGACTAGCAGACATGCCACTTTTTCTTCTAATTTCTCGATAAGCGCTTGAAACTGAATGTCATCGTCTTCATCGCTCGCTTCTTCTATTTTACTGACGAAACGGTCAATAATATTTTTCAAATCTAGCCGCTGGCCTAGTAACTTCTCTATTGTCGTCGGCATTTTACTGTTTGTTCACGGCACCAATATCACGAAGGTATAATGGTGTACTTTGAGTTGATATGCAAAACACGACTGTTCAGGTTCGATCCTTTGATTCAACTGCCCGTCAACAACAATACAAATATATATGACGTCAAATAATAATAATAATAACGCGCTAATTCGCGGCAACCGCCAATCAACGTTACGTCAAAAATCTCATATAATATTCACGACACTGCTGTATGCTTGAAATACTTCAGCGACAATATGTTGGCAGTATTAATTTTTTGAAAATTTAGTTGGAACGAAGTAAGATAGATCTGTACGAAAGAAACATCTATGAAAACAATGACTTATTCTGACGATATATTTATCCGTCACGACCAGTAAATTTCAAAATAATTCCTCATTTCTTACTTTGCGCGGCTGCATTTCAAATTTGCATTAATCCACTGTTTAAACACCTTTTAGATCGAAGGTAAAGCCTCGTAATTTCTGATGGTGACTGAGTGAGGCATTTGTAAAACACAACCTTCAACTGTATGACGTCATATGAAATAATCGAATTATTTTGTCGATGTCGAATGAACAAGACATATTGTTTTCATTGTTATTTTAATTTAGTTTGATATGTGTGAATTGTTTATGCAATAATAGCGAAAATACACATTTTCTCGGAACTCCGGAACGAATTTTTCGAGCGCCCGCAGATGCCTTCGAAAACGTGTATTATCCCCATATTAAATGGATAAATAATTTAAAACTATAACACATATTAGTGTGTTTCTAGTACAATTTTCTTATAATAACCATTTATAGTTCACGAAAAAAAAATCGCTGGTGACTTCAAAAATCGAGTTATTATTTAACATCAGCACAATAAAAATGTAAGAGGGATTTAAACTAGAATTACGTTGTCTTTCTTACATTCGGAATGTTTGTCCGGGACATAACTCGAAATTTATCAGAGGTATCTACATGAAAGTTCATACGTAAATTCATTTTATTTGAAAGGTTTGCATTGTAAAAAGCCATAACTATCGATACTATCATGGCTGTCAGTATCTTTATTACTTGTCACATATACGATATGATGTCTATGTATAAGGTCGCCGTAGCGTATAGATATGTTGTCCGTCAAGCGACCGAGTTGAGAATTCTCTAGATCTCCCCAAAATAAACCAAGTACTGGTTCAACCCAGAAAACGGACTTGAGAGCCTTTAAATAAGAATTAGGCTTCCGTAGCAATCGAGCTAAAATAAATAAAAATAATTTAGGATCGAGTTTTTAATTAAAATATGTTTTAATATGTAATGAATCACAATGAATTAGCTGTCGTCAGACTAATAGTTGTGTGTTCTGTATGAGGCCTATATTTTTTAATGGTGTCCTTGGCCGAGTAATGTTTTTAGCGCATAAGGTTTATAGTTAACAAATAAACATGGCGAAGATAACAGCGTGTTATGTGTTTGAAAACATATATTAAGTTTTTATGTAAACCGATATAACGATACAATTTGACAAAATCTTTAATATTTAACATCAACTAAATGTGCAAAGAGTTTATATAGAAATTGCAAATACGTACAGCACTTGCGTCTAATAAATAACCATATTAAACATTACTCAAACGGAGTGTAGATTTATGTTCT
Organism: Dreissena polymorpha; assembly: GCF_020536995.1. Taxonomy (NCBI): domain Eukaryota; kingdom Metazoa; phylum Mollusca; class Bivalvia; order Myida; family Dreissenidae; genus Dreissena; species Dreissena polymorpha. Next base: position 73,121,736 of record NC_068360.1, on the reverse strand, counting down.
ACTTATTACACTAGGTATTTACATTTTAAACAGCGATGTTCATATATGAATTTCATATATTAATGAAATATTAATGAAATATTAATGAAATAACATTTAATATTACTTGTTCTACATTCCCTAATAAACATTTAGTAAAATGACCCTACCAAACAATACCATACTATTCATGGAGCGTTATGTTAATTACAAAACATTCATTGAACGTAATTTTATCAAAGTGGTCCATAAATATCTTCCGTTTTAAGTGTTTGACTAAAAACCCTAAGATACTCGTTAACGTGGTAAAGATTAAATAAATTACTATTAAGTTTTGACTGCGTTTGTTTTTCCCCCCGAGTTAAAAGTTAATTGCAGTATTGATCAATTAGAAACAATCATGCCACATTTATGAATTCAAGAATGCAGCAAAGCAAGGCATGAAACGAGCTGTGTGACAACGGGTAGTATGCCATATGCGGCAAGCGTATTTCCTGACCTGAACTTGGTTTCAAATTTGTGAAACGGTGTTTTTCATATTTTCCAAAATTAAGTTTACCCTAAGTATTTAGCCATGCACAATAATTATGAGAAGCTTGGTTTCTTCTATACACAATTTTCTTGGTTTCTTCTATACACAATAACGTAAACAAATAAAGGGAACTAATTCCAATTTACTTCCTAACAAACTCCTGATTTCCATGCAGCTATGCTTTGTCCTCTTCCGCATAAAGTCGCTCGTTTTATTTTCGAGAAAAATTAAGACATTTTTTAATAATGGTTGCCAAATTGTATTATAATGCGTTAGTTCGTACAATCGAGAAACACAACAGTGTGTTGAAAAATAATAGTATCGTAATAAATGTGTTCACTATGAACACATACTTTGAAATATTAAATGCTCTTGTTCAGTTCCAACTCGCGCATATTTTGAATACATATGTAGATATACCTGTTTTATCTATAAAACACGACATGTCTTACAACAAGTTAATAACCATGTTTGAATGCCATGTTAATAATCTTTGACAATAATACAACGAAAGGAGAATGCATGTATCTACTATTTCACCATATTTTAAATCGACAAAAGCATTACAAGTATCGAATTGTATATTCAAATATTCCCACAATCAATATATTAAATAAACGTGTAGCTTTGATCAAAAATATATGTTTGGTTTGCCGAGAATGCATAGCGTTTTTCTGGTATATGGTGTACATGTTTCGACGAATTACATTTCTTAAAACACGATACGGCCTTATCGTGTGTACGTATTCAGTACGAGTACGTATGTACTTGTAATTCTCTTCCGAACAAATTTCTTTACGAAAAAAAGCCCTAATAATTTCGAAATCACGATCGTGTTTTTTCTTAACCCATTTATGCCTAATGGACTCTCCCATCCTTCTAAATTGGATCAATTTATTTCCAAAATTAGGCGTGTCTAGTATATTTATTTCTATATTTAGAATATTTCTTACAGACATTTCTTGAAGCAACCAGCGCAGACCCTGATGAGACGCCGCATCATGCGGCTTCTCATCTGGGTCTACGCTGTTTGCCAATGCTTTTTTTCTAGGCGCTGGGCATAAATGGGTTAAACAAGATATTTTTTAATTAAATTTAGAATCCTTACAAGCCTGTTTCAAGTGTCGAGCTATTACATTTTGTAACATAAAATTGATAAATATTTCTGCCCTATTACTGGTTTTATTTCTACGTGTAAATGAAAAGGCGGAAAAACATACGACAAATAAAAATATTACATTGCTGTTTAGATTAAACCAATCAAACAAAACACACATCAAATTACAAATATTACAATATACGGGGTGGTGCTGATGACGGGCCCTTTACTCTCATGGCTAGGACAGAAAATTAACAACGGGTACCTCCTACATACAGGTTGAAGTCTTTTCCCGTGTGTGTTTGACCAATGGTCAATCTGTATGTTCCCCTATCCGTATTCAGCTTAAAAGCCAATCACCGCATTTATCAACAGTAAATAAGTCTGTTGTTCATACCAAACTTTGATTTACGCTTTTTTATTTTTTAATTACAAAGATTTGAGTACAGATGCCTGACGATTTAAGTGGTCATGTGGTGTACGCTGTTTTTGTAACGCGACGAAAATCAGAATAGAATGAAGTCACACATTTTTATTTATTGCACGTTGTAAAAATGATATCATTCTTTTAAAGACAGTGATTACATAAAATATTTTGGCATCTTTATTACAGACAAATACAATTCGTTTGTATCCACATATCATATTCATGTATCTGTTTCAGCCATTCCTCTCTGTTTAAAGCCTACATTGTCAACAAAACGTATTTCTATTACATGGAGTTACGATTCTTTTGTTTTTTGCCATTTCTCTTTCAATGGTCTTTTTTCGCGTTTTCTTTTCCGTTGAAACTTTATAAACGTAGATAAATAGTCATCAATAGGTAACGCCACATTACAACGAAAGTAAAACGGCTAAAATTTACGTTGTCTATACAAAGGTGTATTTGGGTCATGTTCACTTGTGTATGAATGCATGGTGCATCGAAAACATTCGTTACAATTTTATTTATATAAAAATATCCAAAATATGCATGTTACCCTCGAAAATACGAGCAATACTTTTTTAAAACCTTATAATAAATTACACATCTACAATGTCAGCAGTTGCTTTTTATTGAAAACAGGTTGTTATGATAATTGTTATTGAATGCGAATATCAATCTAAATTCAAACCATATACATTAAATAACATCACCTTAAATATTGTGTTAATATGCGAATATTCATAAAAGTGAAAAGACGTGTGTATATCGGGATTATATGAGTTCTGCATAAGTTATATTTTGCTACCGCCCGGTCGCATATTTTGGAGACGTTTGTTTCTAAATATGTTCATTCACGTATTTTGCTATATTATTAATGTACGGGTCAACTAATTAATAATAATTACGGCCCCATAACAATTGTGCTTATCTATTTTTTTCCGATAAAATATTTGATAAATTATGATTGCAAAAACACCTTTTAGTATAATTACATTTATCTAGTAAATACATATATCAAGTATTTATTGAACAATGAAAACGTTGAAGTGTAAGTCTATTGAAAATCTAATAATTAAAGCATCACATATTCCAGTGCAGGTCGCGTTGATTACTTGTGTGTGCAAGATTTTAAAAATCTTGTTTGTTAATCCACAGTGTGCATAGTCATCGTCATCTGACCTATTTAATACCATAAGACATGTTACGACAACAGTCTAAAGAGGCCTTTTCACGTTTTGGTAAATTGACAAAATTAAAAAAAGTTGTTTCAGATTCGCAAATTTTCGTTTTAGTTATGAAAATTGTGAGGAAACAGTAAAACTGAACATTAACCATGCTCTAAAATGTCCATTTTATGCATCTTTTGGCGAGTTGAAAACCTGAAAATAATAAAGCGTTGCAGCGCGAAACGATTGCATAATTTGGAAAATTATGGTGGTATCGGTATATTTTGTGAAACTTAGAGGATATCTTATATAAAGTAAAAAAAAAAACTCTCAGAGCATGAGCACGGATTGTCGAGTGGTACTTACCTGGTACAGAGAATACCGTGATCACGGTGCTTTGTTCTGGGGGTTTTCGAGCAATTTGCGCGATAGATATAAGTATTTACAAAAATGTCGGATCTTTGGGCTGCTTTGGACAATCAGACGGTGGACACGGATATTACGAGTAGGACGGTCCGCTTCCAGGGAAGGCGGGGATCTTCAATGGTGCATGTGGTCAACATTCTGAAAGAAAAAGGTTGGACCACTGAGGACATTATTGTATTTGCGTCTGGACCCCTTAGGAGCAGCAATTACGATGTCGTTTTCGACGATCAAGCTAAGTGCAAAGCTTTTTTTTCAAGTACCAATGGCCATGTCAAATATTGTGATGCTGCTTATGACATTACCTTGCAATGAAGACAGGTTGTTCAGGTTAAATTGCACTGGCTACCAATTTGTACCAAACGGGCCATAATTAAGGAACTATTTTCCAATTGTGGTAGAGTGGTTAGTGTTGAAAACGAAATGTATCAAATTGGGGACTTTCAATGTCAGTCAGGTACCCGCATCGTTACCATCGAGGTTTCAGATGCGGAAAAAGGCTTCCATCCCCCACCTGCTTTCATTTCAGTGTGGGTCCAAGGCATTGGTAACGATGCGGGGACGTCCCCCTCTGTGTCTAAGGTGTTTCGAACTCGGCCATGTTAAGGGAGAATGTCCTGGCAGAGCCTCTGGTGGGACGAATCAATCTTCAGGGACATGGGCGGACAAGGTTAGACAGAAGAATACGGACGCCAAATTTACTCAAGAGGACAACCCCCCGTCGCAGTCCACCGAGAAATCAGGGGCTACTGGAGTTGGTGAAAATGTGGCTTCGGACGTCTCGGTTGAGCCGATATCGGAGTCACAATGGCAGGAGACTAAACGCCGTCCAAGGAAAGATGGTTCAAAGGTGAAACCTACGCAAGAGGGTCGCACCAAAAAGACAAAGTCAGCCAAGCAACCCCAAGAGGAGAAGTCCAAGGTACCACAGGTCGCCCAGACTCAGACTACAACAGTGGACAAGGGTGAGGCCCATTCAGAAACAACAAACATGGAGGTGAGTGTGGCCAGTGCAAAGAGGAAAGTGGAGGAGGTTGAAAATTTTACTCTAATGCCTCGTAACAGGTTTGTTAGTGGCCGTATGCCGGCAGAGGATGACGGTTTGGATGCGTCGGAAGTGCTCACCCAGGATGGCATCTATGATGGTATCCTGGAGGTGCAATCCCCACATACACATTAATTTTATATCTCTGTCTTCATAACGGACTTCGCTTTTGCTTAATGATTTTGAGTACCACAACCATAGATTGGAAACGACGTGCTTACATTATGGACTACGATGTTGCCTTTCTCTTTTTATGCATGTTAATTAATGAAGTAATACTTATTATATTTTCTATATGGTGTCCGTTTGTTTATGAGTATTTGTTCCATTATATTTGTGTTATGTTTACGTATGTAAAACATAACCTCTGTACACATGTAGTCGGTATACCTATGCTGTACTGGTTATATGTCGGCATATTGTGTTTTGAGTTATTTTTAAACAAACGTTTTCAATTGTTTTCAATTATCTCCCTTTTAGTGTTTCCATGTAATTGTCTCCCCTGTCATGTTCATATTGATATGCATACACATAATTCATTTATATACATTGCACATCTTGTTCATTTATATCCTCGATTTAGTACGTAAACGCCCTCCGTCTGATTTATGTCTCTATCTCCAATACCTGTATAAACCGTATACCATGTACAATTTACTATCCACCGATTGTTTTCATGTGGTTGAAATTATAGCTTAAATTCTCAAGCGATACACCTTGTATCGTCTGCTGTAATTTAGTTTGACCGAGTCAGTATAAAAAGCCCGTTTATGTTCATTTCAAGGGAGCAGCAATCTTTATTTGTTCATGTAGAAACTACTGACTTGATCATTTATAACTCTCGTGTAGTATGTCGTGTACGTTCAGTTTTAATAGTAGTGTATATATTGTACACGCCGCCATGTTTGTTTTGTATTGTGAACTTAGTAGATATTTTGTTTAGAGGTTACACGAAAACAACACAAACTTAAAATATGTCTTTAAACGTACAAAGTTGGATTTAGATCCAAAATTAAACAGCAATGTATTTAAGATTATATTTTGCAAAAAATAAACCTTCTATTTTATGTATACAAGAGACAAATATTGATATTTATTTAAATGCCAAAGCTGTGGAAAATTTTATTTCTAATGATTACAAAATATATTTGGAGTTTTTCTCAAGGTCAATCGTGTGGAGTTTGTACGATTATCATTGATAAGAATAGTTCATGCAATAGTTTCCAAACAGATTATGATGGTCGTTTTATTTATGTTGTATTGAGTGCTTTAATCAAAAGTTTAGAGTTTGTAACATATATGCACATAATGCCCCTGGTGATAGGAATGAATGTTTTGATTTTATTTAAAAAAATACTTAATTACTTCATATAATCTAATAATAATTGGAGATTTTAATTTTGTTTTTAATTCCAAACTAGATAAATTAGGAGGAAACACTGATAAAGTCTCTGTTGGTTGTGCAGTTTTTAAAAAGAGAATTGATAATTTTAAATTAAAAGATATCTTCAGACATTTACATCCTTGTTCAAAAACATATAATTGGAGTAGAAAATGTGTTAATGAAACAATAAGTTGTAGACTTGATAGAATTTATGTAGGAAATCTTATTCTTAATGCTTGTTATGAATCTTTAGTTATTCCTTTTCCTTTTTCTGATCATGATTGTATCAGTATCTCCATTAAATGTGATGCTTCCAATGAAATTATAGATTTAGGTAAATCCTACTGGAAACATAATAATTCTATATTAAAAGATAAAGATTTCATATCAGCTTTTGAGTTCTATTTAAAAATTTAACAAAATATAATTTGCATACATTAGAATGGTGGGAAAATGTAAAAAATAATATTAAACTTTTCTGTATTGATTACAGTAAACAAAAAGTTATAATTCTTATAAAGAGATTAAAGATTTAATTAAACAATATCATTCATGTATATAAGAAATTAGATATTAAGACTAATTTAAATAACTTTCACTCTAATATATTTAAAGGGGTTTATATAAGAAGCAAAATGAATGTTATAAATAATAATGAAAATTCAAATACTTATTTTCATGATAAGGAATTCAAAAATGCCAGTGATACTATAATAACTCATATCATTGATAATAATGTTGATAAAAAATCTACTGATGAAATTTTAGATACTTTTAAATCCTTTTATCAAAATTTATATACTGAAGAGCCTGTTAATGTATCATTAAATGACAAATTTTTAAATAATTTACCCAAGGTGTCTGATGAAGATAATCAACTACTTTCAAGTTCACTATCTTTAGATGAAATACATTTAGCTCTTAAACAAATGGACCATACCACATCTCCTGGTAGTGATGGTTTATCTTCATTAATTTATTTTAAGTTCTTCCATTTATTTGGACCAATTTTTTTAGAATTATATAATACATGTTTTGATTTAGGTTATATGTCTGACTCTCAAAAATTGTCATTTATTTCACTTATTTGTAAAGATAAAAATGAAAAACCTTCAGTTAAAAATTATAGACCAATATCTTTATAAAATATTGATAGGAAAATTGTGTCAAAGGTCTTGACCAACAGATTTAGTAAGGTTTTGGCCTCTATAGTTGGAGTTTCTCAAACTTGTTCCATCCCAGATCTATTTTTGATAATGTCCATCTCATTAGGAATATTATTGGTTATGTCGAGCAGAAAACTTATCAGCTTGTTTCATCTGCTTAGACCAGGATAAGGCCTTTGACCGAGTGTCATGGCCTTTTCTGTACAGTTCTTTACAAGCATTTGGTTTCCATGATAGTTTTATGCATCTGATTAAAGTCCTATATGAGGACATAAGGCCATCAGTCATTGTAAATGGACATATTTCTGAGCCATTTACATTGACAAGATCAGTTCGTCAAGGCTGTTCTTTGGCACCCTTACTATATGTTCTATGTTTAGAGCCCTTTGCTAAGATTATCCAAGATGATCCAAATATTAATGGTATTAAAACTCTAGGTGGAAAGTTTCATGTAAAGATGTCCTTATATGATGATGAAAATACCACCGGTCTATCCGATGATAGGTCAATGTCCTTCTTTTTTTAACCTGTTTCAGACTTTGAAAAGGTTTCAGGGTCCAAAATTAATTATAAAAAAAAGCTGTGGAATGTTTTTTGGGAAAATGGAAATCAAGGTCTGATCATCCTTTTGGCATTTCGTGGGTTAAAAATTGCAAATTATTTGGGTATAAATTTGAAAATGACTTAACTGAAGATGACATATTTCATGATTTACTTATTAATTTTGAAAGAACCTTAAATTTATTGAAAGCACGAGGTAAGTCTTATAAAGGTAAAAGTTCAATCTTAAATGCTTTTTTTTTCAAAAAAGTGTATTTTATACAAGCTCAATTAATACCTACACATTATGTTAATTTAATCCAAAGATTATGTTTCAATATTATTTGGGATAGAAAATTTTAACCTATTGCTAGGAAAACGTTATATTTACCTGTCTTAAAAGGCGGACTTAATGTCCCAAATATTAAACTGAAAATTAATTCTTTTTACTTATGCCATATTTTTAAAATTATGAATAATCACCCTGCACCGTGGGTAGAATTTGCAATCTATTGGATTGGTATCCAATTAAGAAAATATAACCATTTACTTAATAATATCAATACACCACGCAGTGAGTTCATTCCGCCTTTTTATGAAAAATGTTTAAATGATTTTAATAATTTTGTTGAGAATTGTAAATCTCAAGTTCAATCATCTTGGTCCGTTAAATTGATTTATAATTATTTCATAAGAGTCTATGAATCCAGTCCCAAAATGTGTTGGAACCTATAAAATTTGTTGATTTTAATAATTCCTTCAAAAACTTGTTTTTTTGCGCTATTGATCCGGAATGTATAATTAATTGTTTTTACTTATACACAATGTTCTTTTTACAAATCAGTTTTTATTCTCAAAAAAATATTGTTAAATCCAGTAAATGTACTTTTTGTTCTAAACCTGAAACAATAGATCACTTATTTGTTCAGTGTTTTATTTCTACTCCCATTAATAAAGTATTGTTACTTTTAATGCATGTTGTTACGGCAGACAACCATAAACTATCTTTGAAACAATTCCAATTTCTTAATGTTGATTACTCATATGGTCCGGAAATTATTTATGTATTTTTAGTTTATTATCCGAATCAAGACATATCATTTGGAAGTGTAGAAATCAAGTGAAATTTGACAAAAAAACTGTTTTCTCCTTTTGATCTTATTTGTAAATTTATTAACAGACTAAAATATCTCGCAATTTGTTAGATTTTAGAAGACTTGACTTTGAAAACTTTGATCGTATTTGGGGAGATTATTGTGATGTCAACACTAATGGAACTGTTGAATTTAAAATGGATTTAAACCGATTAATTTATGTTAGTATTTATTTATATTTGTTGAATGATCTTCTGTTGTTTGCGTTTTCTCTCTGATTTCAATCATTATTTCATACATTATGTAACCCAGCGTTGGGCTTATCCCATTTCACTCATTGAATTTCTTTATCACTATGTATAATCGTCATATCATAACCTCATTTTCAATCATGTAGGTCATAGGAAACTTGATTAATCTTTCTTTAAGTAAAGAGTTGTTTTCAAAATTTACGTATTAATGTGCATAATTATATATATTGTTCACACTTATTTCAAGCTTAACTAGATGGTGGGGCTGGGGCGGGTGAGTAGTGGTACTGAAGACTCTCACGTGCTTCAGCTCCATCAACTGGGGCAGCTGTAGACTTTTCAGACACGTTCCTGGCGGACCATCACGGGGAGTGCCCGAGCATGACCTGGGATGGTTCGCTGGGAACACCTTTTTTGCTGTGTAGTATACTTTTGTATATTGGTTATTGCTCATGTAGATTGTTAAGGAAGTGTGAACTATTCACATTTAAATTAATGTGTATATAACCTTTTTACTAATTAAACACGTGCAGACGTTAAAAGACTAAACTGAGTAATTATCATTTAAAAACGTGCAGACGTTGAAAAGACTGTGTTATTGGTAACTATATAATAATTAGTTTTCGTACTTCTTTTACTGATGTTAAAATATTGATTAAAGTCACCTTGTGTTGTATATATGCATTTAAAAGTCTTTTAGTGGATACTTAGGGCACTCTACACCCCAAGATATGTCATGAATAAAAATTATGAACGAGAAAAAACGGATGGTCGAGTGGTCTAAGCGGGATACTTCTTACATCCAGGACTCCAGGGGTCACTGGTTCGAGTCCAGTTGACGGTTACTTTTTTTCTTGTTTTAATTGTATTCTTATTTTTTACTGGAGATTTTTAGGTCAAATGTTTAAATTTATCAATATAAAGCATTGAATGACACACTTCAATACATGCCAAAATCTGTAAAAAGGCCCCTTTAGTAAATGCTATGTTAACTCAATAGAACGTATCCTGGTCCATATCTTCAATATTATGATATGTAAGAGTCTGTAATCAGTAGAGCTTTGCCGTGTGATGTAGATGAAACATATTAACGATCTGCATCACATCTATTTTGTTTTACATTTTTCGGTAGTTAAATCGCTAACCTAATACTTGCATTTATCGTATATTTAAATGAACGATAAATACAACACTGTAACATAAATGGTATTGTCTTGAAGTCTGAGTACCCCCCCCCCCCAAAAAAAAAAAAAGAAAAAGAAAAAAAGATAATGTACAAGTACGGCATGTTATTTTGGACACATATTTTCAAATTCAATATGAATGTTAATTAGCAAACGTGACTTCTTACATTTTTACCAGTAATGGCTATTTATCTTGACTTTTTTTGCTAATTTACCAGGATGATTAGAAATATTACATGCATCAAAATTATATTCCAGATTATTTGTTAGAAGCTAGTAAGACAACTTAAGCGAATTATTTTCAAAATAATTTTCAAAATTGCATCAGTAAGCGTTTGTTAAAATTTGATAAATTAAAACTGTTGAAACGTTATGCAAATTCTTCATAGCACTTATTACATAGATGCTATATAGGTCAATTTTATATCAATAACGTAAGCCGCCAGTCTACAATGGCAACGTGAATGACTGAGCGTTTATTATTCAATACTTCCTCTTCGCCTAGCAACCCTGTGTACAAACTGAATACATGATTACCTCGCGTGCAACCTGATAGCAGAAATCCAGGTCAGACTATCTGACAATCAATACTGAAGCGCAACTTGAATTCTGAATGTTTATTGATAAAAAATGATAACAGTGCACTACGAAGTCTTCAACAGTTTTACGTCGAACACAAAAAGCCAATCGTTGTACTTGTTTAAATTTGCAGTGTTTCTTTATCGCTGTTATAATACTTGATTTGTGTTTGTCTCTATTTCGCAGTAAATGTTGCAGCTCATATATGTTTGTGTAGTGTGTATATTTTCGTCGAAACCCATTGTGTAGTAAATGTAGTATGCGTAACAATTCAGCAATATGTAACCGATGCTGTATTCACAGATAAAACTACATTAAAGGGACCGTCAACCACAAATGACGAAAAAATACCGTATTTTTTACAATTATTAGTTTATATTGATTAAAATATCACGACTGGTTTATTACATTACTTGAAAATAGTTCATATTTTCAGTATATTCGGTAATAAAATTACGCGATGTGAAATCGAAAGTACATCGCGAAAATAGGTGAATTAACGATATACACACTATAAATAACGCAAGTAGATTGATCATTTTATATATAAAATATATACAATTCACTATGCATCCACAATTTGCATTCCTTGGTTTACCACGTGACGATTATGATCAATCTACTTGCGTTATTTATAGTTAACTGGTAAATACCTGGTACCTGTACCCAGTAAAATTTTTAACCGAATATACTGAAAATATGAAAACTTAACAACTTGTTTCAAGTAATATTATATAATAGTCGTGATATTTAAATCAATATAAACTAATAATTGTTAAAAAATACGGTATTTAAGAACTTTTCTTTTTTCGTCATTCGTGGTTGACGGTCCCTTTAATGTCTAGTGTTTTAGGTCAAACTATTCATGCATTTAGTCAAAATCTTAACATTGAAAATAATTGTGCCTATTTTATTTGCGAAAAACTTCAATTAAATGTAGGTGGAATAAACTTATGTTTACGTTTGTAATCTAGTATAAAACATATCAGTTATTTTTTTATTTCGTTCTGTCTTTTAAACGCATTTTAAGTAATAGCAGCAGCTGTTCGATGCGTTCAAACGATAAATGAGGCATAACACTATACTCATTCGTTAGTTTTTTGTTATAATTTAATAACACTCTGAATAATATTGAGAAACCATTTATCAAAGCAAACGACTTATACCAGTAGAGATAATTGACACTATTTAACATATATATCATAAAAGAAAGTGTATGTTTTTTCTCAAAAGTCAGTATCTACTCACATCTATGAGTGTAGTTCAAAATCAAGTAGCAATAGTTTATGGGCATAATGTAATATCATTATTAGATCTTAACATCGAAGTTGTTATCTTAAATAATTAACCGATATATTTGGAGAGTGCATGAATTGTGTTGTAATAATAAAAATGCGTGTATCAGTTTTTAGAAAACACACGTCAATGTTGATGGGTTCTTTCTTTTTCTTAACCGTTGATCTGATGGCTGCTAATCCGTATGCCTGTGAAAATATATCATAACAAGTATATCATTCAGATTTTGCTGCAATATCACACATATTTCAAGAAAGGATTTATTTATCATCTAACGTTAGTTAGTGCATATAATATAAACTAATATTTATTGACATGAAACTAGTTGTTACCTGTATGTTTGAGATATATCAAGATGCTTGCTCCAATGCATACCAGTGCAAGGCAAGGCATCCAATGACAATTCCAATAATCCCACCTATGCTCAGCGCTGTTGACCAGATTAAATATACATTAACATAATATGACCTATTCATTTTTATTCGAATTCATGCAGAAAAAATCATTGATATAGTACCTGCTTATTAATACAACAATTGCATGAAGTAAGAAATACTTGAAAAATTCTAGTGACACACGTACTGAAAAACAAATTTCATGCAATGCTTTTTTGAAAAATGATCAGATTGTGCCATTAATAAGACCTTTACAACTGGATATAAATAATAAATGTTCATATAATATTTGAAAACTGTTATACGTTTAACATAGGTGATATTTGCACAATTATTTTGCATAATAATAACGTCGATGTGTAGAATGTCTTTACCGGCTTAAGAAACAAAGACATAAATATACATGAAAATATTTTTTTTCTTAAATAATGTCATTATCAAATGAACAGTATTAGCTTGACAAGGACTTGTTCGGACATTAAAATATCAAGTATGTGATCTGGTAATAAATAGCGCATTCACGTTTACAAGTAAAATACTAAAATTGTGCTTATGAAGGATATTTGAATAACAATAGTCAGTGTTGATTAAGTCGTAATAAATCATGCCTTATGTTTACCATTAAGATGTTACCTATATATTGCTTTAATTATTCACAATAGATCTCATATTTTTGATAAATCGTTGAATCGGGGAGGAAAGTGTAAATGAAATGGAATAAAGATAACATCATTATTAGTTGTGTAAAAGTCAAAGAAACATAATCAATTGTTTGTGCTTTCCAAAATATTTTTACAAAATACATGTGTTCCTTTAACAGTTATAAAATTATGTTTTCATGTGTTGTATTATCAGACGTATAATGATCGTTACTAGCATGACTACAATTAAAAACAATGCTATTGGTGCACATATCCAGAGTAAGTTAGTTCCTGTGTTGTCTGTTGCATTAATAAATGTAGGTTGTTTACTTTTGGTAGTACTACTTTCGGTCGATGTTGAGGCTGAAAAGAAAAAGAAATATGCACAGCTTTTAAGTGAAATATCATAAAGCTGAACATATATTAATTAAAATGAATACAAAATTTATGTATTCCTTTTAACAGTAATTAAATCATGTAACCATGTGTTGTTTTATCAAACGTATTATAATTGTTACTTGCATGAGGTCTATTAAAAACAATGCTATTGCTAAACGTATCCAGAATAAGTTAGTGTCTGTATTTTCAGTAGTATTTTTTAATGTAGGTTGTTTACTTGTGGCAATTGTACTTTGGGTGGATGTTGAGGCTGAAAAGAAAAAGAAATATGCAAAGCTTTCAAGAGGAATATCAAAAAGCTGAACATTTAATTTAAATCCTATTATAATTTGTGTAAGCTAAAACGAAATAACAAAATATCTTACTACCATCTGCGGATCCTGGTGTGGTCGATACTGCAATATATGCATTTTAGAAAAATTATAACCATGTGTTTTACCTTTGCGAGCGCAAATATATTTTGTTTTCATGTTTACAATGTTAATTGGGCATTTTACGAAACAGTTCTTACCAAAGAATGATTAATAGTCATATGTGATGTTAAGGAGTACTGAACGGAAGCTTAAAGCCAAAATTTAATACGTACTGCAGATATAAGAATGTATACTGTTTACTTATTACATAGGTTTTTGATCGACCATGCTGTTTTAAGTGGTATATACGTATTATTATAAAAGGTGTTAAATGATTCTTTTTTCTCGTTCTTTTATATGTTTTGCATTTTAATGTTACAAACGCCATGATAATCAATGACAGCATAACACTCGGAAAACAGCAAGTTATACAAACCAGGTCAACACAGGCCGACGCAAGACTAAGGAATATTACAAAAACATGAAGGAACTAAGAATAACTAACGAACCGCATGCCGAAACCATTTTTTTAATAATTACCTGTGTATGCTATATTAAGCGATGCAACATCCGTTGAGCTTGTAGAACAGGAATAAACACCATTAGAGGATTGCGTGAAGTTTAATATTGTCAGTTTCATCTCCTTTGATCCATTGCCCAGATCATTTACAGCAACGCCGTGTAGTGTAGGATTAGTTACTTGGGTATCCAATGAATGAACTGCAATATCACTATCGTTGTGTTTAAATTTGATTTCCGAAGAACCAGGGCACACTACACACTTCAATGTAACATTTGTTCCTAGACCGAATGCATTATTATCTGTAGACAGAGTACTGTTACAAGAACTGACATCTGCAATACCTGCAATCGAATAAGTTGAAGTTAAAAAAAGCAAGGTCCCTTATTAAATTGAGAAATCAAAAAGAGGTCTGTGTTTAAATAGAATTACCTGTTATACAAGTTGAAGTCACGATCCAAATGGTTATGAAATACTTGAAAAAATCCATATTTCGTTACTTTCTTCTGTTTGGGATATTGTCTGATTTAGGAAAAAAAATAATTTATTATATAAGAGATAAATATACAACCTTGTGATGTTTACGCTAAATGTATACATGTAATGTAAAAATGTACAATATTATAAAAACTCGCTTTTTATAAATTTTAAATAGCATTCGATATTTTGTCCAAAAACGAAACAACAGTGTATAAACTTTGATTGTACATCATTTTTTACCATTTGTCAAACCGGATGAGAATAGCTAAACAATTTAAGATTGTCATATTCCTTGACAATAAAGAAAGAAAAACGCTAATAATATCATAGATATAATTGTGTTCCATTAAATAAGAAAATCATTGACATACAAAAAAGTACACAGCTTTAATCACAAACTGTTGATGTGTCTCTTCTACCGTCTTAACACCTCAGACTACTCAAACACTTCCTACTTTAATAGAAACATGGACTGTGTAGAATGGACACAAACCCGTTTATACACAACATGCCATCAACTGGCACTGAATTTAACTTTAATATGTTTTTTTCGATACGTCGTGTATTTTCAGTTTAAATTCTATCAGTATAAATTATTGTTTATACACTATCAGGCTTATATATTATACCAATGTTTATGTTTTTGATGGTGCAATACCGTATTTTATTGAAACACATTGTTTAGTTCAGTAGTGAAATTGCCATGTTCATGAACGTGATACATATACACGTTTGAGATAAAAGGATAAATATAGACCTTTTGTGATTTTTACGCTAAATGTATACATGTAATGCAAAACTGAACAACATTATAAAACTAGCTTTTCGTAAATTATGAACGTGTCAATATCGTCAAAATTGTCAATACTGTTTTTTTTAAATTTACACTGACGACGGACTTGTTATTATAGTTGAGCATCGTATCCATCCCTACCCCCATAAACAGTTATACAGCGGTTACAGACTGGCAATTAAATATCATGTGTAATGAATTATATTGTATATTTTGAGGAGTCATCGGCATACATTAAATTAGTATGGATGCTTCCCTAAGATACGAACATTCCCGTTTTAGATAGGAACAGACTCGTGATATTACACATCGATAAAAATGTGAGAAGTCAGCTGCACGAACAAGTAAGTAAGTTATCTTATTATAGCAAGGGGTCCTTTATACCCAACATACCGACAATCTTCCGCAGCGAACACAAACACATACGCAGTGTGAAAAAAAAAATAATAAAATAAAACAACAGCATTGAGCGCGCCTTGACTCTTATTCATAGATACTAACATTATAAGCTGGAATCAGATGCGTACACAATTAAACAAGAGTTGACTACATTGTTCTGATTTAGCAAATTATATTTAGATCTAAATCGCTCTTATTTTATTTCCAGTTTCGTGAGACGTCAACGTTTAGCTCAATATAACCATTGGGTCATGGAGTTGGCTCATATTTTATTAAATGTGTTACAATTATTTATCTTGACTGTAACTAACCCTAGTACATGTCTTGGGCGTTGTTAAGTGAAAACCTCACTCAGACGAAATGTATGAAGATGTATGCATGTGCATATTAACCTTATTTAAACGTACTCTATAACTGATTATGTGCAGTCTAACACAAAATAGGAAAATGAAAACGTTCCATTCAGCATATATACCCAAATATAACCAAAAAAAACAATTTCTATTGAATCACAGTAAACAGGCAGGGAAGAAACATGTTTTGCTATGCCCAACTCTAAACAATCAGCATCAACATTATTAAATGAGATCAGGTTGAGCTTAAATTTTTCGTAAAATCAAAACCTGATCATTTCACTAAATGCCGTTTAACTTTTAATATGTGTCCATCTACGGTCAATGTGAGCAGTACCATCATAAAGTGGAATGTTAATAATTGCAGTTTTAACAACTGAGTTAGTATTCACTACTTATATCTTAAATAAATCACACATAAGTTATTAAACAAGAACAATTATAACAAGTATGCTTTAAGTTTGCAATTTACAGTCTTCGTATGTATAAATTTCAGATAGAAATAAAATATGCATTTGACTAATATCATAGAGAAATATTGTTATCATGGTCATTAAGTGTTATGGTTATCATAATATTTCCTAGTTTTATCTTTATTTAAATGCCAAATTGTTTTTTTATATTTTGAACCCCAAACATGATTAGCATGTTATAGAGATGGTTGTAAAATAATTTGTTCAAACTTTGTTGCTTTAAGTAGCACAACTTTTCATTAAAATAATTAAGCATTCAAAATCATCTATAGAAGAAAAGTTTATTTTCATGATTGTCTCGGACTGCAAATAATCATTTATTATTTACATTTTGTCAGACGGTTAGCCAATGGAATCTTTTTACTAGTATAGAGTTAACAGTTTACGTGTATAGCTTTGAGTGTTGTGACGTTTTTCATTTCGTGTTTAGTAAAATGTGGCTAAAATGTGGAATTTTAATTTTGACCATTGTGTCAAATATACAGAATGTAGGTAAGAACCTGAAAACATAAACAAGTCAACATAAACAGAAGTGAAACAATGTCTTGCATTTAACATGTAAACATTACGTAGTATTATTAATTCAAACGCATGATAAATTATACTTTTAATGTTAGGTTAGATGCGAATATTTGTATAATCTAACTGACAACTTTAACGGTTTTAATACTATGATGGTTAATAATGACGAGTAAATATCATAAACACTGTGTGAAAATGAGTTTGAACATTATTTAAAAGATTAAATCCATACTTAATCGATTAATATTAAAGGTGTGATCGCCTATACAGGTAAGCATACATATTTATAATGTATCGAAAGTGCATGTGAATATTTGATAATGCACGTGTTTAGACATAAATGTTTTAATTTGCGAGGCACCCAGGCTCCAATCTTGACATCCAACGCAACATCGGTGAAGGTCAACGAAGCCTTACAATTAAACTGCATTTATCCGAATATAACAGTTGTAAGATGGTGGCTTCAACCAGCAGGGAATACTAAAGTAACTTCTATCCTTGCAATGTCTAACAACAACACCTGTGTCTTTGTACCTTCCACCATACCAGATGTATTTTCGACCTGTGTATGCAGCGGAACGACATTTACGTGTACATTGAGACCCTTGAACACAACTAATCATGGGGACATATGGAAATGTTCGGTTGCTATGAATACAGACGCAATATTCAGTGATGTAATAACACTAAATATTACAGGTAAACACAATCTTATTTATGTAGTTTAATCTTTATTAAATCCAAATTCATAGGTTTTGTTTAATTAAGAATACAAAAAATTAAATAGCCAATGTTATGAACAAACAATTGAGGATGAAGCTAGTAATTAACGTATTTCATGTAGCGACTACGATGTACATAAAAACGGCGTACTCTTAAATATGGTGACGCTAGTTTGAAATGTAAATCCATGTTGTATTGAATATATTTTATTTATTTTCTTTTTTTTACGAACTGAAAATGGTTTGTTTTGTTGTTTTTTTGCAATGTGGTTTTTAGTTCCCGTTGTATATGCAACACTGACCCCAGACGTACCAGAAATATCCATCTTACCCAACGTGGTGATAAGCTACATACGCTGTGTATCATCAGTCGGACGCCCAGCACCCAGTATCACGTGGTACTTGGATAACAAAACTCATTCTGACTACAGTGATGATGGGGATCTTACTGGTAATAGCAGCAGTTTAACATCGGAAGATGTGACGACAAGCAGTCTGACATTAACGCCTACCCTTAACTATCATGATGCAAGGATATATTGTAATGTCTCAAACGGATTTGGGCAAATCATGTCTAACAGGACTCTGAAAATCAATGTGCTGAGTATGTTTTTTAAATTTTGCAAATAAATTATGTGTTAAATTAATGTATTGCTGCACTTAAATTCACCTCATTTTCGTACAATTCAATGCTATAATTAAATGATACGCTTTCTACCGCCTCTGTCAATGAACGCGAAACTCCGTCATGGTATCCAAATAATACATAGTTTACACAAAGTTTTAATACACGTACTGATAGATTTGCTCTTATAATGTGATAATCAAACAATAGTCGAATTAAAAATCATAAATGGATCATGTACGTGTAAAGAATACCATTCAGCTTTCCTATATTCTTATATCCTATATTCTTTATAAACGAGGATTGTATTTAGGTTAAATTGGTACCGTTCATTTGAATTATAAGCATCTCAAACATATACATAATTAGTGTATGTATTTATTATATTAGGCTTTCCAACTAAGCCTATCAACATCTTAAACAATTACACGATGTTTGTATGTTTTTATGATTCTAGGCATTCCAACTAAGCCGACAATAATGTACAATACGGCATTTGTACCATCAAATATATCTGTAATTCAAAACAGTACCATGACGCTAGAATGTGCCTCGTCTGGCAACCCGGCGCCGAGCATTTCGTGGGCTACATTTAACGGCTCTCTAATTAGCAGCTCGTTCATAACAATAAAATTTGCAACAAGTAACGAGCAAGAACAAATCGTATGCAGAGCCAACAGTTCGCTGGATCCAACGAATGGATCCAGGATACCAGCTGAAAATACAACAGCGTTAAATGTGAATATTTTATGTAAGTATTTAAGACAAAAAGTACCTCCTACGGTAATAAGAAACTGATTCATTACAGTATAGTTTACTGATCACATCGTCATTTAATTCATTTAACTAATCCATTTATCATCTAGTTAAGAAATCTTTTAAAACTAATTAAAATCTTTATCAAAAAATGTTGTCCCTCTTTATTTTTTCCGATAAGGTGACATATGATCGTATATTATAATCACTAAAACTGCATGTTACTTTAATATAGAGTTTGCCATAGCCAAACTGTGTTGTTTTGCTTTGTTTCTTAAGCAACATACCCGAAATTAATCATTATTTCATTTTGATCAAATCAAAATACGATTCTACATAAATTATAAGAAAGGTCTTGCTGCATATTGCCTTGGCTAACAACCAAAGATTGTTATGCAATTTTTATTGAACAATGCATGGGAGATGTTGGCTTGCATTCAGAACGACTTTTTTACAATAGATCCGCCGTCTGCTCCGTCCTGTCAAATCAAAACTTTTCCGATACTATCAAACAGTATACGGGCTGTCTTCAATGAACCCTTTACAATGACGTGTACCAGCAAAAGCAATCCTCCTCCGTCACGGTATGCATGGACGCTGCCATATGATGTAAAGCAGAATGGGTCACAGCTTTCAATTCAACGTATGCAGCCAAGCAATAATTTTCGATACACACTTGAAGTAGTAAATGAAATGAATGCAACTCTCGCACGGGATGTTGTTTACGGAAATATCACTGACTCCTACACATTTGAAATTTTATGTGAGTATGTTTTGTGTAATAAATGTAAAGTCTGTATTAAATGGTACGAAAGCTAATAGTCTCTACCTGGATATATCAGGTTGATGGGAACGAATATAAGCATGATACTTTCAAAATTTCCAAAAATAATGTTTAAACATTATAGATCCAGTGACCAATCTTTCTATCCATCACCGTGGGCAAGCCAATCAACACATAAACATTCCAACTATAAGCGTTATTAAAGGTCGAGAGATCAGTTTCGGATGCAATGCTTTTTCTAATCCGGCATCGCGTTATTCTTGGATATTAAGTGGTATTATAGTTGCAAACGGAACTAAATGGAACATCAGTTTTGTCGACAACACTATCATTGGGTGTATTGCAACAAATACACTCGACCCTGCTGCAGTAGAAGCTAGGGACACTTCAAGTTCTTCGAATGTTTCCGTCAATGTATTGTGTAAGTAGCTTTTTCCTATATGCATATATTATCAGTGGAAGTGGATTCTCAAAACAATGCTGAATATTGCTTGCATGATAAGGTTTATATTTGTAATGTCAGACAGAAATGTATGCTTTAGGGTTATGTCCATCTGCTTCCTTTCAATTTTTCTAGTTTTGCCATGAATCTATTCGTTTAAATATTTGCAAATCATATGCGATCGTTCGAACAATTAGATACACTTCAATTTTCTGAAAACAATATGTTATATATATATCGTTCGTATATGTCTGAGAATAGCATGGCAATAAATGTGCATGTCAAGGTGACCTTTCGCTTTTGTAACTGCCGAAGTCCAAGTTATTGTTTCTTCTATCTTGTATACATAGTTGCACCTGAGGCGCCAAAATGTACTTTCCAAACGTGTGAAACGTATTCCGAAACAAAACATCTTAAGGTGATTCGTGGCCATTCCGTCTCGGGTAGATGCACGTCGAAGAGTGAACCGGGTTCAAAGTTCTTATGGACACCGGTCAATAGTGGAATTGATGATGGCTTCTTTATCGACAACGTCAGTAGACACCACAGTGGCAACTACACATGCATAGCCAATAATGAAATGCACACAACATTCGATGGGATTATAAATGGAACAAATCAGTCCAGTTTTTATCTAGACGTCTTAGGTAGAAAGTTATTTTGTTTAAAGTTTTATGTTGATATGCAGTTTTCTAAAAATATCGCATGGAAGTTAACATGCATTTTTTGCTTAACGACAACTGTTACACGATATTAATCAATCTCGTTTTTTTTTTCAGCACCAGCATATGCTATGTTCGTTGGCAATTATACGGTTTTATTGAACACAACGTTATCTGTAACTTGTCCCTTCACGCCTGGAAACCCACCAGAGACGAGATTCACGTGGTTCCACGGAAATACTTCAACAATCGGCTCTCAACAAAATCTTTCGCTGTCGAGTGTGAAGCTCTCAAACGAAGGGTACTACAAATGTAGAGTTAACAGCACTATGGACCCTACGGGTTGTGCCACCCAGGAGGCATACACAGAAACAACATTTTACGTGGATGTGCAATGTGAGTAAACAAGAAAGGTTTACTACATAAAAGTATCATAAAGAAAGCACGCATATGACGCCATTGTCATAAGGGGCGAGGTACACAATTACGCACATTTATTAATTATATATGTTTGTGTATATTTTAGATCCTGCTAACATAAGAAGATTTTATGCCGACGGGTCAAATTTCTCATCAAGTATAACCATAAACGAAAGTCAGTCTGTGACGCTACTCTGTGATGTTGACAGCGATCCTTTAGCAAAACTAGAACTTGTAAATATTACGAAAGGTGATGAGCGCTTATTAATGGATGCCCACAACAACACAATATCCGCTCATTTGTCCAATGCGCGATGTGAATATGATATGGGAGTCTATCAATGTAAAGGAAAGAACATCCATAATGCAGTTCAACAGATTCGCGAACTAGAGATCAAAATAACTTGTAAGTGGAGTTTATTTATGTGATTTGTCAATTATGTTTATAGACATCAAATACTATAGAAATTGGATGCTTCTTAATTGTTATTTACACACACACACACAGGTTCACCAAGATCTTCACCATTTTCTCCATCGATTGCTACAGTATATAGAAGAAGAAATTCATCAGCTATTTTAACTTTCACTATCGTGGCCTATCCTCCTCCAAATGACACTTCAGCATATGTTTGGCGTAAGCAGGTAGATGGTGAATGGGATACACTGCACAATAACAGCAGGTTTAGAATTCTTATATCAAATGACAGTCTGCAGACAAACCTTTCCATATCGCAACTTCAAATTGGTGATTTTACAAACTATTCTGTCCGTGTGAACAATAGCTTCGGATCTACAGAGCAAACATTTGTCATTCGAGCGAATGGTATGGTCATTAGTTAACTGTTGCTTTGCTTTGTGGAATGCTAACAATATATTGATACTATGATACTCTAATATATTTAATTGAATATCAAGCAATACTATTTATTTGAAAACTTATTTTAACACAATAGTTATTAACATTAATTGTATCCCTCTTACTGAGCAGAGTAACAATGAAATTATGCATGAAACATTAGCAGAATAATTGCCGTGCATTTTATAGAACAGCCATCTATGCCACAACAACTTCATGTCATCGACGCCATGGTGACTGAAAGTTCTATCGCAGTTCGATGGATACCTGGATTTGATGGTGGAGAAGAACAATTGTTCGTAATCGGTTACAAAAAGTCAGCCGATGTAACCTGGACTTACATAAATGTGTCTTCAACACTTAATCGATTTAGCATTGGTAAATTAGTTGCGGGCACCAAGTATGACATAAAAGTGTATGCATGCAATACAATTGGAAAATCGGATGAGACTTCTGTACTTAGTGTGATTACAAAGTCTGCTAGTTCAGGTATGTATTAGTTTTATGCATGTGATAATGTTTTGTGTGTAAACTGTTATTATATTACATACTATAATTTTTACAGATTTTAATCATCTGGGCGGCATGCATTCACATCGTGCAATACACAGTGAGAATAATAAGCATAAAAATTAACTAATATGAGATAATACAACTATGGAAAAGAAAACCTTGAATCGTTTACAAGGATGACAACACTAATGTTCTTGTTTAGCACCCACATATGCGTGTGTAAAAATAGGTCCTGCTGCACTCATAATAACTTCGGGGAATTAAAATCTGATTACGTGTCGCCCTATGAAAGCACGTTGTTTGTTCAACCTTTCCGGTACTCAGACACGGGCTTTTTCTAATGCACTTATTAGTGAGCTCACGTGGCCAATTACTTAGATTATCACCAACTCGCTTAAGATGTTCTATTTGCACATCCTAATGATAAATATAGATCATTAAATATCTACTATCCTTTAATCTAAATCGTAATATAGTATTATTCAATGCTCTATAAAGGTAACTTCCAATATCAATTTAATGCACTTTAAATGTTACACACACACACACAAACATATATATGTATATATATATATATATATATATATATATATATATATATATATATATATATATATATATATTTGTATTGTCTTTCACGCTTATACTACTTAATAAACATGACTATTATCTTGACACGAACGGTGAGGTAAAAATTGTAAATAATTGTTTTTATAAAATGGAGTAGTTGCTACAACAAAAAACCATCAGCAGCATCGTGTTTTTATTTTGAAAATGTGATTTTTGTAATCTATGTCTCACTATGTTCACGCAGTCTGTTTTGTATAACACATAATACGTGATTATGTTTAAATAATTATTTTAAATTGCTTGTATCTGAAAATGCTCACATCAAAACCCGTTCTGCATCGTTCTATTTTTTAAAATTGCTATTTCGCTGTCGGGTGCTTGCTAACGTCTAGGAACAAAATACTTAATGTCTGAACATAACCCTTAATAGCAATATGTGTACTTGGCCGTATGTGACAACAAGTTCTGCACTCATAGTAATTTCATACTTCACTACTTTTGGATATAATTAAATAATAACAACTCTGTACGGAATACTTACTAAAATACACAGTTCATAAAATTTAAATAAATGTAAGGCCAGTATCGGACTCCTAATTCAACAAAATAATAACAAAGTTATTTCAAATAGTGTTCAAACAGATAACTATAATATTTTCTCTCTTGTGGCTGTTCATGTGTACTAGTAATTTGTAAAATGACATCTGACAGGTGATTACGATAGATCGGTATAGAATAGTTATGATGTTCATGGACCAGCATGCATGTTATAATTACAAATTACTCCGTTGTGCATATTACAATTTCAACACACTACACAAGTTCTGTTTTTCTTTTTCATATGCAATAAGATGATGGAAGATATTCACCTGTGGCGGCTATTGGAGGTGGAGCTGGAGGTGGGATTGCGGCAGTAATTATCATCATTGTTGTTGTTGTTGTTGTTATAAGGAAACGTAGAAACAATGGTAAGATGCTTTTCGTTTTCGTTACTTTTGAACATTATTTCTAAAAAAACACTATGTATTTCATCGTGTCTTCATATAAGTAATCGACCGTAAGCTATGTCAGAATACACAATTTTAATTTAAACTTGTTTTATACTTTTTTATTATTAAAGTATAGTTTTACACTTTACAGAAACAAAGAAAGGACATCCGCAAAGGACGTGAGTATCAAGCACACGTACTATTTATTTATTCATTTCGTCTATGCACTGATGGATTTTAATCTTAATGGTGTTTGCATTGAGAAAAAAAAATATTTTTGTGAAATCCTTTATAGTTAAATTATTCTACCCGTTTGCTTTAGCTCCAAGTCTAAGAAAACGCAAGATACAGTGTATGTAAACACCTGTAAGTATACTGGCTTACGAATACTAGTCCGTGTAACGCATAACTGGATTGAAATAGTCAATTGTTTGTATTGTCTTAACAAACACGCCTTTAATTTACTGTTGTTTGTCATTTTCAAAACTACGCATTTTTGAAAATTAGAAATGTTCTTCTTAAGCTAATTGTTTATTGTATGTACTTAGTGTTTGGGTCTGCAAGTGAAGAGGAAGTCAGGAAAGAAGCAACGGCTGGTACTATAAATGATTCAACCAAACAGCATGACAATAACAAATCATCGCCTCAATTGGGGGACGGACTAGACGGACTACAAAGGACCCCGTCCTTTGTAATTGTACATGAACCATTGTATGGCAATGCCGTTGATTTCACGTTGAAGATTCGGTCTATACAAATCCAGGAGCTTCGAGTCTTTACTTTGCAAAGTAAAGAAGACCCGACAGATATATTCAGAAATTTCTACGTAAGTGTAATTAACTTAACACCACTTTCACATTTGGTATGAACATAGCTATGAGTTGTGTCGTCTATATAGTCCGATTTCTAAACAATGCAATGAAAAATAAACAACCTGCGCATATATTCTCGTGGTTTCAAACTATGAGATAAATGGCTTACATATTTATATCTTTTCAAGTAAAATAATAAGTATTATATAATCATACACTCTTTGTCTTTCCGTGTCATTTATTTGTTTAACATAACTTTTGCGCGAAGCAAACGCTGTACTTTACGAGTGTTTGTTTCTTTTCAATCATACGATTTTAGTCTCTGGACACGGGACTTAAATACGAAACGTCCGCTGCTCGTATCGAGGGCAATGTGCCAAAGAATCGGTACAGAAATATGTATCCTTGTAAGTTTATATTGTTTGTCGGCGACTTCCCTATCCTACACTATTGTTGTAACAATTCATATCCACTGTTAAATATTTTAAATAACGATTTTTTTATGAATTATCTATATAGCCTTTTTAATACTAAATTTATGGCGGGATTTAAAAAGAACAAATGAAAAGAAACTTTAATATGGCTTTGTCTCTTTTTATGTTTGCAGATGACAAAAATAGGGTTGTTCTGCCTGCTATTGACGGTGAAGGATCCGATTTTATCAACGCCAGTTTTATTGATGTAATATCTTATATGTTCAACCAAGTTTTATTGATGTCATATATTAATAGCATATGTGTGATATTGCTGTTGAAATTGTTACTTATAACACATAAGCAATCATGACCTTCATTATTACTTCCAGGGTTATGGCAAAAGAAAGAAATACATCGCAGCGCAAGGTAATACAAACATTGTTTATTGAGTCAGACATTAATGCTTTTGTTAAGATATTCAATTTTAAAAATATACATTTAGGATATGTGATTTTCGACAGCGTTTCACATAATCTTAAAGACTAATCTTGATGTTCAACGATTTTACTGTTATTCCATGACAATATTCTCCATACATTTGTAAGTTGACAATCTTTTCCAGGACCATTAGAACGCACGATACCAGATATTTGGCGCATGATTATGGCAGAAAATATAAAAGCTGTGGCAATGGTGACAAAAACAATTGAAGAGAAAAAGGTATGTATGTGTGCGGGTCTTTTCCACCTATTTAAAATAGAAATTAAAACAATCTCACACTTGAATAACAAACTAGTGTAAGTTGTACTTAAATATGAAAAATATAATAAAGACAAAACGTATCTTTGATTAAATTCAATGAGCTTAAACAGGTTGTTCACATTAGACGACTTATTTACTATAACTAACGTGTTCAAATGTAAGTGTGACCATATAATTACCGACCAATTTAACAAAACCTAATATAAATTTCGTCCATATAATGATGTTATGTTTTAGCGGAAGTGCTACCAGTACTGGCCTGATGATACGCGCGACCCTTGCAAGCATGGACATTTTAATATATCATTGATTGAACAAGAGGACTACGCCGACTTCGTAATACGAAAACTTCAATGTTCACATGTAATATGTTTGCATATTATTTACACCTCCATTATGTTATATAGCTTATTCTTTAAACTTCTATTTAATGTTTATTGTGACATTTTGTTTTGTTTACAAACGATGAGTTATTTTTAATTTAAGGAACGGTCCAAGAAGGTGCACACGGTTTATCAGTGTCACTTCACTGCATGGCCCGACAAAGATGTTCCAGACACAGCTATATCGTTGTCACAATTCTGGCGCAAAGTGCGCTCTTTTGCCGACACTGTGACGAGCCCTTTGCTTGTACACTGCAGGTAATTGGAGTTTCCTTTGCATGATGGTCTGAGTTTAGCGTCATATTTAAGAATAGTTTTATCATTTCAATCGTGAAGCTATTGAATAATGGTTACACGTGTAATTTCATAGCGCTGGCGTTGGGCGAACCGGTACCTTTATTGCGCTTGATTATCTGTACGATCAAGGGATCGCGGTGCGCGAAATAAACGTGTATGAAGCTGTTAAAGCACTGAGGGAACAACGTATCAACATGGTGCAGACAAAGGCAAGTAATTAGTTCATGTGATACAATTTCAGGCTGTCTTCGATGTATTATCAACTACCCTTATTGTTGATAATTAAGTGTACCATTTTTGTGACGCAGAACGATTCTATGGCTTATGAGCATTGTTGAAAAATATAGTATCAATGTAATACTCTTTTGAAACAGAACCAGTATCTGTTCTTACATGACGTTCTGTGTGAAGTATTAGATCCGATCGAAAATGTTGTCCAGAACAAAGAATATCTGACGACATACCTCGTGATGCATAGTGGTATCGGCAACGAATTCAAGGTAAACCAAACTCAAAGAAATTGAGATAATGTGAAGAAATTAAACATAAAACAAAATTTGTATATATTTTGTTGCGTGTAAATAGTAGGCATTCTTTTGAACAGTGCATTGTTGAATACTTCTTGTTTTCTAATTTATCCTAGCGAATACGCGAGGCAGAAGAATTCAACGCAACACAAGCCACTAACGACACACTTGCTGCTGGTAAGAAGACAAACTATAGTTTGATTTGCGTATTTGGTGTTCCGTTTGACTAAGCAAAGGCCGGTTATATATAAAGTATATATAGTATGCGTATATTTGCACAACGTAGTCAACATGACGCGCAATATGCAACAATAAACATATCAGCCAAAATCTAAAGCAAGGGATCTGGTTCAATTTTCAGAAGATCGATTTAGACCAATGCTGCTGCATTCCGCTACAGGAGATAGCAACTACATCAACGCAGTCTATATAAATGTAAGTTGTCCCAGTATATAACATCGAATATTACCAATAATCATTTTTTATTTGTAAACAAAAGCAAACATTGCCTTTGTAATGATAGTGCATGCATATGTTACATGAATAAATTTGTCAACATATTTTACATATTGCTATTGGCTATTACAGACTTTCCGAGAACGGAACAAACTGATCTTAACACCTGGAGCAACAGACGGGTGCACAGACCTGGATTTCCTGTGGTTACTGCACGACTATAAACTTAAAACAGTCGTTGTACTTAATGAAAAGGTTTACTATGGTTTCATATCATGTTACACACTGTGAATTTTTACTGCAAATAAACATATTAGGACTGAGTATATTTGTTAAATACATTATTTCAGATGGATGCCTATATTCCCGATCAAGGCAAAAATACTGTAACCGGACCATTTAGTGGGAAACTGGTTTCAAAAAGCACACAAAGTCATTACGAGGAGCTAGTTGTAAAATATCAATATTACGCAGAGGTAGTAGGCTATTTACATAAATATCTCATTTTGTCTTAAACATAAACAACGTTATTTATATTAATTCATAAGTTTACCTAAACAATTTACCACAAAATGCCTTAAACTATGCTGCAATATAAATATAGCACGTTTTGCACTACTATTACGTTGTAATTAAAGTATGTTAACATGTTGGTTATCGTTTTCAGCACGAAAGTTTTGATGTTCGATTTCTCCTCTTCTCGTCGTGGCAAAAGAAGACCAAAGTGTGCAAGATATCAGATATAATGCATTTGTTGATTGGTGCCCAAGACCTTACGACTGATTGTCCAATGGTTGTCCAGTGTCGGTAAGTGATGTGTTTTTACACATATTCATGTTTTTTATTCGTCGTCAAATTAGACGTCAAATCGGAACACTTATTACGACCGTTAAAAAGTGTTCAGTACATGACACAATTTCATGGCTACAGTAATAGTGAGTGTATTAAACAGAAACAAAAATTATTTCAGAGAATTACTTTTTTATTCAATAAAAAATTTCCAAATAGTTATACTTGCTTGACCCAAGTTTGATTTCAAATCCTCTTTCAGTGACGGATACACCCGCAGTGGTCTGTTCGCTGTTTTGTGGTGTATTGTAGAGAGGATTAAACGGGACGGGGAAGTGGCCGTGGCTGAAAGCGTTAGGATGGCCAAGCGTCGATGTAAACGAATTATTCCTAATGAGGTACATTTCTGTTTCACTGCTTAAATTAAACGAGTATATATTGAGGGAAATGTACACTGCTTTCTGACGTTAACGGAATACTTTGAGGATTCGTGTTCATGTATAATATTGTCCACACTCTTTCCCTGTTTTCTTATTCAAGGAGCAGTATCGGTTTTGTCACGAATTCGCAAAGCACTATGCGGATGGCTGCAATACATACGAAAATACAGAGGACGGAATCAGAGCAAAAAATTAAATTTATAACAACCTGCCCCTTATACACAAAACCTTTCTTGACATTCGTGAGTTAAGCCCGAACGGGTGATATAATCTATGATAATCATGAAATAGTGCAAATAGTGTATGTATAAAAACTATAAACATTGCTTTACAGCGAATAATGTTCGTATTAAAGTGAAATTGTTTCGATACTGAGAGTTTATTCCATTATGAAGAGGAGAATACAAGAATTACGGGTAGAACAACACTCGGCCAAAGTTTGGCACCTTGATATAAATTATCAACAAAACATAATAGCCATAACTTTTGAAAGGATCTGAACTTAAATATAAATACATGCTTTTTTTAATAGTTATGTTTATAAGCATAGTATAAATGTAATGAGGAAATTAAATGATAAATGCAACGATCGTTTATGAAAAACTTATAAAATAGTGTCTCATGCTCGCAAATATTTTACTAAAATTCCATAAATTGTATTAAGTTGTATTCGTTTTTTATAGAAGTGATAGTTAATGTCAGCTTGGAATCGGTTGTCTCACTTTATCATTATTTGAATGAATCTGAATTATTCCTTGGTTATTCAAACTTTGTGTTTCTATATTAAATTGCTGTTGTTGGTTTGCAGTGTTACTCTTCGTATTATATGTTAAAAGTTGTTTTTCAAATAGTCTATGCAATGCTATTTATTAACAATAATTGATGTGATATTTTTTATACACAGTCTCTAATTAAATGATTCCTACTATAAAGTAAAATTTTATTCAAATCGTTCAAATATGCATTTATATTTTTTTAATTCATATTTGTTTTTGTTTAATTAGTAAAGCATCGTTGACCTATACGTGATAAGTCATCTTTAAATCAATCAATTTTCATAGGTTTATATCTCCTATCAATTGCAATATTAATATTAAGACATGTGCATGATGAAGTACATTTAATCTGCGTGCGAGCATTCAGATGCGCTCAATCGGCAAACACATTTGTTCAAAACTTCCTGTTTGAAACTTAACTATTTTTAGATTTGAAAACTGTATTTATCGTTGCGTTATGACCCACACTTAAGACATGATTTATGCAGGCGATTGTAAAGTAGACACTTCCGCATGTAAATTAACCTCTCCGATATTAAGTTACTGAAGTATAATGTGATAATGGTATGAAGCTTACAGTATGAATAATATTAACCTTCACATCAGGAAGAGAAAAGATTCGTTGTTACATGTATGGCTGATCTTATGATCAACTTAGCAATCTACGTCTATTGTAGTGTGATAGCATAATTGTTAATATAATACATTAGCCAATGCTTTAAATAACCGTTTGCTTGTGTGTGTTTTATGCTATCCAGATTTAATCGTATTTACATGTTGAAGGATACCGTCCATCTTATATATACGTATGCGGTTCGTGCATAATGCATAATTGATTCGATACTTAATGAACATAAAATGTAATGGAGTAAAGTAATTGTATATTTATGCAAACATTAATTTTCATTAAACGTGTAAATATTGTGTTTGTTTAAAATACTAACTTGGCATTATTTTGTAAAACCCCAAAACAACGTATATCGTAGTCGCTTTGTCCGTCCGTCAGTGGGTGGGTAGCTCTATTGGGGGTAAAATGGATGCTCAATCGTCCGAAATCGTTTGCGCTTCATGTCTCCAATAAGGTTACTGTTTTACAACTTAGGTGGATCTTGATGTATCTGAGACTGTCATTCCCATGACAAGTCTATGTGCCCAGTACCAGTCACTCAACAATTAAATGTCGAAGGTCTTGCATGTCTGGTTTCCACGTTTATGGATGGATTTTGATATACCTGTAGTTACTTGTGAATTCACATCGACCTACATCGAGCTATTATGCCCTCGTAAATGTCAATTCTAAAAGGTGTTTTATCTTTAATATTTTTAAATGCTTAATAGATGAATTACGTTATAACTACAGACAATTATTCCACATGAACGTACCCTGAGTCGCAAACATTGCCGATGCATTGTAGGTAAATGTCAAGGTAAAAACTTCAGGTCGTGAACGTTGATGAAAGCTAGTTTCTTGTTTAGATCTTATAAAAGATTTATTACCTCAAAGTATTATATCCAGTTACAAATAAATTAATTGTGTATAATACCCAACGCAATCGGTCAAATGTTACGGTCATGGTTCAAGGTAAAATGACTTTTATTCATGATATTTGAAAATGTTTTTATGGAATGATCATTATTAATCGGCAACTTATCACAGATAAGAAATGTGTATACTGATATAATGTGATAATGTGTTTTCATGGCATATATTTTACTTTTTTTATTATGTTTCGATGCCACTCTCAGAGATGATATGATTCTTGTACAAATGTCACAAACTGTAAAAAGACTTGTTTACTTCATCTAAATTGTCATGTGTTTGGGTTTTGTAAATAGTGTATATGCTTAATTTGCACTTCATATGGTAACATACCTACTTTCTAAATATTTTTTGTTTTTTTTTTTGTTTTTTTTAAACGCTTAAATTTGTTTATTATGTAGTTGTGTTAAATGAAGTATTTTAGCTTTCCTAAAATGTTAGTGTTGTTGTGTATATTCCCAGTTGTTGATGAAATTCCTTATGCGGAATAAGAAACCGTTGTCCACGAATGGTCAGAAGAAGAAAATGTGGGAGTTTTTATTGTTATCAGAAAGTAAAATGTCCTTCTGCTAGTAATTAATCAATGTAACCACGCCTCAAAAAGTGTTAATGCTGTTGTTATTGTGTATCGTACCCATTGCGCAATTAAATGATAATTAAATCGAGTTATTATAACCTTGCTTTTTAATTATTAAAAAACTATTCTTTCAAATTGTATGGTTCTGGATAAGTTCCGGACTAAGTGTCAGGTTTGGGATCCCTTCAACCGGTTTACATCCTAAAGTTTTTGCGTTGACCGTTCCAAGTAGGGGACCACAGCTCTATTCATGATTGTATATTAAATGCAGTATTGAACATAGTCTCGGCTATTGTAAGGGTCATCAATAATTTTTTCTTAAATAACATCGCCGGATGTTGCAAAAGTGTGCAGGAAGTCCGACTCTCGATTCCGGGACCTCCCGCTATGAAGGCGAGTGCTCTATCGAGTTGGCTAACCGTACCGCTTACACAGACAATCACCAATCCCAGTAAAATTATGTACAGAGACCAGGACAAGAGTAACATTCTGATAATGTTTCTGAAGATTCGATTTATCTATACATTTAAGATAACACACAGTACTTACACCCGATTTCAGCAGAAATGCAAACAGTATGTACTGTTCAAAGCGCACTCATATGAATATTATCAGCTGCCATGACAAAGTGTGATTGAGCAATCACTTCGGTATCGTCAACCATTGTGTTTGCTTTGCAGGTGATAGGAGATGCGCGCTCAAATCTTGTTAAATCAGGCCAAAGAACTCAGGCAGGTGACATGAATAAAGATTCATGTGTAAAATGGCAACTAAAATATTGAATGAATAAGCATTATAACACAGCGCTCGCTTGATCATATCCCGGAAGCCCGCTCTTATATATTGATCAGCTATACAATTACACTGGCATACAAACCACAAAAGTATGTGATCTATTTAATATATTGCATATCAGATGAGAACTTAATTCCACCTGCTTTACGTACTGTTTTTTTGGCCTAGATATATTTCAATAAGGCTGTGTCAGTGAATACTCGAAAAAACTAATTACAATACGTAAACAAGTACGATTAACGACTCGTAAGCCACAATATTAAGAACGTGTAAGCCTCTTGCTTTAATGGCAGCTTAACCATTTGCGGGTTCAACGAAAATGAAGTTATTTTACGAATCATGTGTTAATGACGATGGTTTATCGAACCTGCTTGCAGTAATATGATACATGATCATTCTTTAAGATTAAAGGCGTTTTTTTGGTGGCGAAATAAATGTAAGCAAACATGCCATTTCGTACTTTTTCCTTATTTCGTACTCGGCGATATCTTAGTCTGACAGGTGTATCACCGGCCTTCCATGAAGAGCCACCTAAAACATGAACCTTACGATTAACCCATTTATGCCTAGTGGACTCTCCCATCCATCTAAATTGGATATATTTATTTCCAAATTTAGGAATGTCTAGTATATTTATTTCTATATTTAGAATATTTGTTACAGAAATCCCTTTAAGCAAACAGTGCAAACCCTGATGAGACGCCGCATTAAGCGGCGTCTCATCTGGGTCTACGCTGTTTGCTAAGGCCTTTTTTTCTAGACGCTAGGCATAAATGGGTTAACTAAATATATACACAAACCGCACCTAATGGCACTGAATGCATAACGTGCTGAAGACAGAAGAGATATTTAAATCTCTATTGGCTGTTGAACCAACTCATTTACTGAAAAGGTTTTTGAAATATAAATAGCTGCTATTCAAAACATTTTTCCACGTTGTTGAACGCATTCATTTATGTAGTCGCAAATGAATAGGATCGCCGATTTCAATCCCGGACTTCCTTTTCAAACCCGGCAAACTGCGCAATTCAGTTAGCGGAAACACTACACCATAAGTTGTTGATACAGACAGCTCACTGTTTGCTTATTGAAACATTGTCCTTGGCCTAGTACAATTTTAAGTGCACCTGTTTTGGTTAAGTTATGGTTAAGTTATCAAAGTGTAGATAACCGCGATAGTTGTGGGTTTTTAACATTGATTGTATTCATGTATACCCACAGACTGGTAGACAATTTACGAAATCATGTATATTTAACAACTATATACGATCGGTGTGTGAATATTTAGAGTTTAATAATAAAAGCATCATTTCAAAAGAGGTTGCATATAAGGAGAAATAACCAGACTATCCAGAACTTAATTGCAGTCTGCATGTATGTACTCCTGGTCATAAAAGGTTGTTATATTGCAACGGGAGATGTTAACAAAGTGACGAAATTTCAATGGAAATTGATTTTTCCAGATTATATAAATATTGAGTGGAATAGCACTGCCGTAAAATATCATGAAATTCTTGTACCTATTTTCTAAATGAGAAATCATCAATTGAACCTATATAAAATGTATATTTATAAGCGAACCGTATACACATCGGGCTTTAAAGGCGTTCGCCTTTTGACCCAGAAGTACTCGTTAAATGCGATGTCATTTAAAAGAAAATTGAGTGTGTTTTTTTCTCGAGTTTATGTTAATTGCTTATAAATAATCGATGAATTCACATCGATCAAATCAAGGAAATGTATTTAATAAGCAGATCAAAAGCCGAGGAAGAAGATGTGACTTATGATAGAACGGTTAAAATGCGACAAGCGACATTCGCTCTGTCTGGTCTAAAGCTACCCTGTTAGCTTTTACGTCTGGTCACGTTTCGTGGTCTGATTTCTAAATAATAAATAGAAACTTATTTCACGGCTCTTGATTGATATTGAATGTTTTTGCTGTTAAGCACATAATTAAATCTTTTCTGTACAACAAGTTTTTTTTAATCGGGTTAACTATCGATATTTTCTACACACTGTGATTGTTATCAAATTCTATCAATAGCATATTATATTATACCATGCAGTTATTAATAGATTATTATCAAAATATGAATCAACAATTAAAAGCATAACATAGATGTATTGACACATATCATATATTAGGAATTTATATGATATATAGTATCTTAAAGTATCTATAGTATCATCTCCAATTATCAACAACGCACGAGAAGTTTGTAATTGTAAGATGCTTCTACAAAAAATTGACATTACCAATGGAAGGGAACTAATTCCAATTTAGTTCATAACTTACTTCTCAAAATGATCTCCCCGCATCATGACTTTCATAATATCGCAACAAGTCGCTCTGTTTACGTTCGTGGAGCGTTACAAACTATGTTCTAATTTCTGTGCTGTTTTATTTCTATTCATGCGGATCTTGAACATATATATTTATTTTAAAAAATGCAATTGTTGAATGTTTGTGTCCACTTCAATAGTGTAGTACGTCTGCATGAAAACACTTGAATGTGAAAGAGGCACATAATATATAGAATAACAGGTTACTGCTTTATCTTTTTGTAATATATATCAGGCAATGCTTAGAATAATATAACGGCGAGGCTTGCAGAGGGTGAGGTTGAGCGCTCTAAAACCGGTTTAAACCGATAATGCTTTTAATATTTGTAAAACATGTTTTTTTGCTGTTTGTGTTGCATTTTGTGTTAAAAATATATTACATCTTGGTATCAAATTGTTTGTTTTGGTGAATCTGATTCGATTTTACTAAAAATGATTACTTTATAGTTGATTCCGAGTAATATTACCTACCTTTTGTCATCGACTAAGAACTTCCTGTTGAACTGATATAAAAAACATATATCATGCAACGTCTTTTCAGGCAGACATCAATGCAGCGGTATGGTAAATGGAATATAACTCGATATTGTTAAATTATGTTATATGCAAATAAAAGCACAGTTAAGCAGTTTAATAAATGTACACTTATATTCAAAAAGGTATGTTTTGATTGCCGAGCATGCGTGTTGTTTCGCAAGTATATCGTAAATATATTACTAACAGTTCTATTCCTTAAATATGTTGCGACTTTAAAGTATGTGCGTATTCGGATCTGTTTATCATTGACGACTTCCTTGGTGTTTGGTGTTTTTATTTTGCTGAAAAACATTCAAATGATTTATTAGTGTTATACTTCAATTGTAGTTACCTTGCCAAAAGGACATCTATGTTATATACAGCAAAATTAATGTATCAACCAGATAAATACGGAATATTACGCTAGTCAATTGTTCCAAGAGTTTGTATCAGTCGAGTGGCTTGTGTGATGACGTATCACAAGAGAGGCGGAGTCTCGAGTGTGATGCGAAATAGCACAAGCCACGAGACTGACACAAACTCTTGGAACAATTGACTAGCGTAATATTCCTTTTATTATATACAACCACTAACGAAAACAGTTAACAATTGTATTTTTTTGCTTTAACAAAACTGACAAAGCAATGACTAAAACGGAACGCCATAGTTTATTTAAGACGCGTATGAATACATTTTATGTAAATTAACGTGTAAACTTTTGAACCTGGAAAACACAGTTTTCCGACACGCTTACCTTAATGACATTGTTAATCCAATTTTTATAACAATTAAGTTGACAACTTTAATCCAATGTTTATAACAAAAACGTTGAAACGATATGCACTTCCAAGTTCCACTTCTATCCTTCCATGTCTTTATCGAAACTTAGTTTAAACCACGCTATTTTATTGTATACCTATCGAAATTTACATTTATGCATGATTAACACACACTCCGAAATACGTTTTGCATTCGTTCGATGTTTTAAACAAATAGTTTATTGTTTAAAAACACCACGTCCGACATGTCCTTAAATTCCAGAGAGTTTAAATAAAACTATTGTGTTTCGTCACAGAAATGACGTCACCCGATGCACTACGTAATACAGAGGCGTATTTAGGTGGGGGGCTAGGGGGCTAAAGCCCCCCCCCCAGCTGGCTGGGAAGATACGATTTTTGTTTTTTTAAATGAGCCCCTTATAGTTTTAATCCACTTGTGTATTTCATGTCATATGCCCCTAATTAAGCCAAAAAACAGCTGTCAATTTGTGTGATCAGCCCCCAGGCATGTATACAGACGATCTAACCTTCGCCAGCTAAACTGCACGCTTCACTGACTGTAAGTGATAAGCTACTCTATTTGATTAGCTCTAGGTAAATGTTTACAAATGGCTCATTAATTTTTCGGTAAGTTTCTTTCATGAATTTAAAGGGGCCTTTTCACAGATTTTGGCATGTATTAAAGTTTGTCATTAAATGCGTTTTATTGATAAATGTAAATATTGGGTCTAAAAATCTCCAATAAAAAAAAAGAATACAATTAAAGACTTAAAAAAAATAAACCTCAATGGGACTCGAACCACTGACCCCTGGAGCCATGGAGCAAAAGTCTACCGCTCTATCATCATTCGACCATCCGCATTGATAGAACTTGAAATAAAGAGTGTTGTTAAAATTTTATTTTTATAATTTGTAAAAAAGGTTAATCAATGACTTTGCCTTATTTGACAGTTTTTGAACCA
This sequence comes from Dreissena polymorpha, assembly GCF_020536995.1. Taxonomy (NCBI): domain Eukaryota; kingdom Metazoa; phylum Mollusca; class Bivalvia; order Myida; family Dreissenidae; genus Dreissena; species Dreissena polymorpha. The sequence goes on along the minus strand of NC_068360.1, from coordinate 73,083,731 downwards.
CAAGACTCAACAAGATAATACATAATATGATTACAACCAAGTTTGATAAATATCTACCCATACAAGAGGGTGACTTAGTATGATATCCAACATGGTTAATTAGGAGGTCCCCCCATCTAACACTGTTAACAATTTCTGGATAAAGATTATGTCTCCCACCACTTTAGTGGTGTGAGAGACATTTGATTTTCCCCTGTGTGTCTGTTTGTCTGTCACACTTGATGTCTGAACTAAAGTTCTTGTTTGTTTTACATGCACTTTTATCATGCAAAATGCTGATTAGAATGCATAAAATTGCGTCATTGCAAGGTGGCATTTAAAAAAAAATCGACGACAGGAGGGGACACCCCTCCCGCACCCTCCCCCATTCGACAACATGGTTAATTAAGAGGTCCACCCATCTAACACTGTAAACATTTCTGGATAAAGATTATGATTCACACCACTTTAGTGGTGTGAGAGACATTTGATTTACCCCTGTGTGTCTGTTTGTCTGTCACACTTGATGTCTGAATTAAAGTTCTTGTTTGTTTTACATGCACTTTTATCATGCAAAATGCTGATAAGATAGCATGAAATTGCGTCATTTCAAGGTGCCATTAAAAAAAAAATCAACGACAGGAGGGGACACCCTCCCCGGTTCAGCCCCCCCTCAGAACATTTTCTGGATACGCCTCTGCAATATATTTCGTAATATAAAATAGAGGTTTCCTATTTCCGGTGCGTGTAATGTGACGTCATTAAATGGGTCGAAGAAAGTAGTCCGGCAATATGGTAATACCGAATCGGAAAAAAGCGAGTAGCATAATACGGGATTTATTTCAACGATTGATACAACCTGTATTTTGTTATAAGCATTAAACATGTATATAATAAATTGTTTTATATCCACGATTAAAACAACAACAAGCAAAATCATACAAATAATACACATATTTCCTTTCTCTGTACATTACATTATTAAGTTTCTTTCATTCGCGCTGTTTTATGTGAAACTCACCAAAGACAAAGGCATACAGTGATTACGAGGAAAAGGAATCTATTGTTTTCTCAGTTGTCACAATTGAATGTGGTGTATATTTTCTAAGCATTGCGGGCTTTTTTCTTGCTTGGCGTTTTGGATTGTGGAAATCAAGTTGGAAGCATATGCATCACTAGAAATTGCGTTACCATTTAATAATTGAATGAGCGTTAAGAAACTTAAATGTATAAGAAAACATCATTATGTCTAGTATACAGCCACTTTATTATACATATTGTAAGAAGAACTCGCAAAACGGTTTGTTCCCGTATTCATGATATTCATATTCATAATAAAAGAGATAATTGCATTTTTAATTAACTCAACGTTTACTATTTAATGTTTCCACTGCCAAGTATGAAATGAATGTTTTTGCCTGTTACCACTGATTTCTGTAAACATGTATACTAGTAGTTTATTATGATAGAAATGTACTTTGTTTTTGCCTGTTACCACTGATTTCCGTACATACAATGGTTTAAATACTCACTTTAATGTTTATATGAACACTCATTACTGCAACGCATACCTAATAAATTTCTTAATTATTAATTATGTCTCGGCTGCATGAATGTCTAATAATATGAATCTCTATGACGTGTATTATGCGTAAGTAAATACATAATTGTTCTGTTGTGTTCTGTTCATAATAAAAATGTATTTCATATATCACTGACGTTTATGCTGCACATTTGACCAGACTTAGCTATACAAAGGCCATCGGGGCAGTTGATGGGACTGATCAAACTCTTCAATGTATGTGCATAATGTGCTAGATGTGGTTTGTGGGTTTTAGCAGCCTGTACAAATCTATGAGTGGAAAACATTCGTTGCACAGTCTTTTTTTCTAGTAAACCAGGATATGGGCTGTGTAAATAAAAGCACTGAAGGTACTGAAGTTGTTCGCTATTGCATAATCTTAGACGCAACTCATTTTTCAAAATTAGGTTAAAGCTTTTTAAATAGCAAGTTTTAAATGAACGCAACCCATTCAAATTTATAAAGAGAGTGTCTTAACGCAAATGTAGAGATGTTTGTGCACGTTTTGTCATCTTATTTATGTTATAGAGATAATTTAGACAAAATAACACCATGTTTCTTTTCACGTTCTGGAAGCATAGAAGATATTATAAAAATGTAATAACGAGAACCATTTAATATAGTATAAATTTCCAATCACCATCATATTAAATGAATATTGTTGGAATGTTGAATACCTATCACACTAAGAATATAATTTCATGATGGAAATTCCCTTTACAAAACTTTTGCTGTTGTGGACGCCATATACAAATTCATAATATACAATAAGATAACTGATGAAAGTAAATAAAAATTAATCTTCGAACAATACTTTTTACTCAAGAATAAGGTAATCATAAAGAAAACGCTGTTGATCCGTACTTTGTTGTTCATGCATTACTTGTTACCATAGCAGTTCGCACGGTGTCAACCAGTCTCCGACCTTAACATCGGTATAGAACACTAATGCGCTTTTACGGCATAGCTGTTTTACCCAGCTTTTCACCTTAAATGACCTTTTCAATTGGAGAAAACAAACACTACCGAAATAGTAAAGTGTCACAATAAGAGGAAAATCGTTTAATTATCTAACCAAAAATGTTTGCACGTCTGGAAATCGTTGCTAAACGCCTGAATAGCCTACCCTTATTTGCCAGTTTGCTTTATTTGCTATTTGGATTCAATTTTATATAAAAAAGCATTGCGCTAAAACGTGCCATCTACTATCCTCAATGAGATTTGTAAAGACCCGTGTCATGCGAAAATAGGTCGTCTGCCATATGCACCCATCAAAGCTATAGCCCACCCAGCCTGCGCCTCTCAGTCTGGACAGGAGATACATAATGAGTCCATAAAAACTTGATTGATTCAATAGAGGACAACATCGCCTCTGTCCAGACTGCGCAAATACACATGTTGGGCTTGAGCTACGCTGCCCGAAACGCCATAAGACCCATTTTCGCATGACGCGGCAATGAAAGTGTGATTTGAATGTATCGAAAGAAAACTGTGTGTTAATCAAATATGATGTGAACTCTCGTAGTATTATTTTTATCTACTAACACTAATATGTGGTTTGACTATATGGAATGAGTGATGTATTGGACGTCATCATTGATGACGTTCATTCGAACGAATGATAAAGGGGGCTAAGTTTCGTTAAGTTGAGGCATATAGCCGCGATTTGAGCGCCTTGAAAACTGGCCGAACACGTTTGCTGAAATTTGACATGTATATGGACAAGAATGCGATCTACCTGTTGGCATAGGCGTTATACCTGGCAAAAATCAAGTTTTCGAGTATTTTGTGTTTAAATACTTTTATGGGAAAGGGCACGCGCACAGATAAACATTGTGACGTCACTTCACAAACAGCGTTAGACATCCGCCATCTTGTAACGCGACAAAGAAACTCAGTGTTATTAATTCAATAAACACAGAAAATATGATTGTGTTTAATTATCATTAATACAAATGTCTATATTTTGTGCAGCGGATGTTTATTCAGACGGATACGACAGAATTACGTAAGTATCATTGTGTACTTTACAGTAGATTTTACTACGGAAGAAATTTATTATATCTCACTCAGTCACTGACAAAATGAGCTTGACACATAAACAACAACCGGATCGGATTTACATCCACATAATATTGTGCGAATCCGATGCAATTCAAATTACTAATGTTTGAAAACGTTTGATGAATTCGTTATATCAATATGCATTAACTTTCAAGGGGAATAATTATAATTGAAATGTGCGATTCAATGACAGTGTTATATTGGGATAATTAGTCGTTTAGCCGTAACAGATAAGTATTTAGTTTGTTGTGTTTCATTTTCAACATAGTTTTACCGTTTTTTCCTAAAAGTAAAACAGTTCAGTCGTCATTATATCTTGAATTTTAAATATTGAAATACATGTCGGATATTTCATATTTTCGGACGTTGCTACGTAAGCTAGTTGTCAACATAATTATTAAGATACATATTTACCTTTTACCATACAGTTGTGCAGCTGTTGTCTACTTAATGACGCGCTGTTTAATGTCTATAATGTTGTTCTGCCCGTGATGATAATAAGTCTTTAAATCAACAAACCCCAGCAATGTCAATGGTCTGTCAACATTAGAAAAATATTAGCTAAAGAAACTTAAGCGTACAATTTATATGGTATTGACATACCTGTACTCTGAAGCCAACTCTGTATCGAAAGTCAACCAGAGTCGTAACATATTTATGTCACGCTATAAATCAAAGAATACTCATTTTCTTGGATACATTTCTACATATATTGGTGAATGAATATAAATTACTGCATCGAGGAATATTTTAAGGTTTAAATGTTTCAAATGCATTTAACAATAGATGAAAATAACTCTCATCAGTCTGAAATTCACAATTTTGAAGCCATTGTCGCTTTGTCCAAGACTAGTTTTCATTTGGATACTGTTGGATCATCCTTGACATCTTTTGCTGATATTGTAAACATTACCTTTGTTTTCTGAAATCTATTATTTGTGATTAACAACATACGTCTGGTGGATTATAAAACTGATTTCAGTGTGAATCAGGTAGTTTTAAATATTTACTTTGAGTTTGTATTTACACTACAATTTGTTAACAACACAAGCCAGAATATTCTAAAATACCGGGAAATGTCATTCTGAATTTGAAAACACTTGAGCACATGGTATACAAATATACAAATACAAATTTTATTTTAAGTCAGTTTGTACATAACAAGTATAACATTAACATCTACATTTTCACAACAATAACACGTATACTGAAAGCGCTTGGACAAAGCGGAAAGAATCCGGGTATTTCGGACCAGGGTATTTCCGGGACAGATTTACTCAATATGCAAAGGAAAAATATGATATGCCTAATCGACAATTTCAATTGGGTTTCGGAACGCATGGTTTTATTTTTCTATGCGTAATCGGCAATTTTACATTGGGTATTTACACAAATGCGCACCTAATTTGTAGCTCTGTTACAGTAATCTGTGAAACAACGTCATTAATAAAACAAAAAAATATGTTTGACCACAACGGTGGCTAATAATGTTTAGGAAAAATTACAAACAATATAGATTTATCTATAACATAACATGTTAGAATTTTATCATGCATTTATAATCACTCATAATGAGATTTCAATATACAGTTACATGCATAGACAGTTTTTTTAAGCCAGTGCCTTTTCAATTCAGAAAATAAGCAAGATAAACCATAAAATTGGGAAAAATAGATAGTAAACCATAAAATGGAGAAAAATGAGGCATTATTAATATGATTATAAATAACAGAATCACAATAATATTGTTTTTAAGTGCATGATTTAGTGCATTTTTAAATTTATATTATAAAATGCTGCTTGAATTTCTTTTTACCTTTCATATGTAAAAAAAGAAATATTATCTGCTAGTGCAAAATATGACTGGTCATTTCGTAGCAAAAGAGAAGAAAATAAGTGCATTAAATAAATGAATTAATATTTTTGTATCTGGAATAGTTGTATTTTAAATTGATCCTCCACCCTATTATGGCCGAATAAGGGCTAAATTGCTTTCCAACTTGAAATGAAAAGGCATATTGGTTGATCGTGTAGCGTTTATGTGCAAAATTTGAGGGCCAATTGATAAAGCTTGTTGATGCCAAAACAGGTAATAATAATAATTTATTATCAGGTACATGTACACAAGCAAATAAGTATATTTAACCCTTTCAGTGCGGGAACCGAATTTTAAAGGCCTTTGAAAACAGTTTGGATCCAGATGAGACGCCACACAACATGGCGTCTCAGCAGGATCCAAACTGTTTGCTATTCTGATAGTATTCTTTGATAAAAAATCGAAGAAAATGCTAATTTTAGAAATTCAGCAGACGACATTTTAGCAGACGACAAATTTCCCAGCATGCAAAGGGTTAAGATGCTTAAGGTGTGGAAGACTCATAATCAGGTTTGGTGTCCCTCAAACCCTAAGCGTCTTGTTATTTCTTATGCAGTTTGTATAGATAGTGCCACATCCTGACACGTAAAGCTTGTGCTTTGTTGGCAGCGTTAGTTGGCTGTTAACAGGTTCATTGTGGTTATCTCCACCATCAGTCTGTCCGTCTGTCCTAGCCACTATCTCTTACACCATAAGCACTAGAACCATGAAACTTAAACACATGGTAGCTATGAGCATTATGTGCGACCCTGCACTATTTGGAATTTTGATCTGACCCCTGACCTCGCAAACCAAATAATGTTTCTTTAAAAAAATCTATGGCGGTAAAAAGTTAATGTGCAACGTCGCGGAAAATATTATACTTGACGACGTCATACAATGATGCGACTTTTAACAATTTAAGATTTAAAATTAAATCACATTAATGATTTAACAATGAGTTTTGATAATATAAATGCCATTGAACAGAAAATTGACATAAATGTGACCATATATTAATATTTGTACAAAATAGCCGACAACAACCGATTAAGTGTTAAAATTCCCGGGTACATTTTAGTATATTTACCGTACCCAGGGTACGAGCCTTACTAACTGTATTATTATTATATCTCACCGACTACAAGGTACCTTTACCTTGTTGTGTTTATCAACCTGGAATTTATGTAAAATCCGGCTTTCTTTACTTTTATTTTTCATTCATTTGATTAAGCAATTGTTGACGTATCTCGTGGAACATTATTTGAATCTTGGGATTTTAATGGCGACAAGCTGTAAGTGTCAATTTATTTTAAAAACAAATCTAAGATTTTAAGTTTTGTGTGTTTGTCATGCATAATTCAGTGTTTTCCAAAAAAAATTGAGTAGCGAGTTATATGGCCAGCAACAATGCAGTAAAACTAAAGCATTTGTGACATTTTACTTGATATACTTGGGGAAAGTAGTTGGCGTCTAGAGTAAATGTAACCGGCGAAATGGCCCGCTGCCGGTCTTACAGAGAACACTGATAATGGTAAACTAAATAAAAAAAACTCGCTGCAACTGGATTACGGGTTTGTAAAATTGTTTTTTGGGTCATAATATGGTTAGCATTCAATACAAATGTTATTATAAAGTATTGTGGTTTAAAATTCATTTTGAGAATAGGATGGAAGAACAGAAAATGAAAGGGTATACAGGGATGAAAATTAGTGGTTTCCCGTGAGCCCAGGACAAGTAGTTTTGGCCTGGGCAACTCAATTTCCAAAGTTGATAGTCCGGCCGGGCAACTTGTTTTTTTTTTAAAGCTTAAAACAATTCAGTGCAATAAAAATTGAATAACAATTGACCACCATGGATCAATACTAGTTAAATAACATTCATTATTTAGGAATAGGAAATAATTAAATTCAGGCTCATAATAAAACATCAAACATTGAGTATTGCAATGTCAGCAAATTTATTTAATTATCTATTATTTTATTAAAAGAAAGTATAATATACACATGTACATATTTCTGGGCTCGTTATTCTTTATCTGGGCAACCAAAATACTAAAGATGGTTGCCAGTGCAGGCAACCAATAGTAATAAGTTAGTTTTAATCAATGAAATATCATTGTAACTTTATTGTTATAAGCATTGCATTAAAGTTGTGATTGAGGTAAGCTTGTTGTTAATAATATAGTATATTTACTTTTTAGCTCGACTATTATATATGAAATATATAAAGTGGAGCTATCCTACTCACCCCGGCATTGGCGTTAGCGTGCAAATGTTATAGTTTGCGTACCACCCCAAATATTTCCTATGTCCCTTGACATATTGCTTCCATATTTTGCATATTTCTTAACCAACATGACCCCAACCTAAATACAAGAGCAGACAACTGTATCACTTGCATTTTATAAGAATTATGACACTTTTTCCATGTAGAATATGCATATTATTGATAACTCTACAATGTTCGAAATTCGCACTAGCCCGGAGCTAGTTGATCTTGTTTCGGGCTACTGAATTTCAATGGGTACTAGCCCGATTGGGCTATTGATTTTTCGAACTTTTGAAATTAAAAATGCTCAAAAATATTATTTTCATCCATCGTTTGAACCATACCTTAGAGGGTTTATTTAGCTTCGTATCGCGTTTCCTCACCCTTCCGATTATGTTGACATGACGAGAGTTTGAATGACAATTTTTTTTTGATACCGTGCAAATAAACTGCGGATCTACCCAGGTTGTTCAATTTGCTGTACTTTCAGAAAACCATACAAGTCTACAAATGTTTTAAATGTCCGCCATCTTGGATTTGTAATGATCTATTGACGAATTAACGCATTGCAATATCATATTTTAATAGAATATGTCAACCAAATTATATATTGATAGCGTAGTTGCTTGGTTACTTTTTACTGGTTTTCAGTTTTGGCAGTCAAACGTTATGCATATTTTATTTCACGTGCAAGGACTTACATTGATTGTTTTTGGACAGTTGTTTCCGGATACGGTATTATCTGTCGATTTTAATTTATTTTCGACATTCTTGATAAAAAAATATCTAGAATGATGAATACACATGCGATGTTACGGATGGTCTGGTTGATAATTTTTCACATTGTACTCACCAGAATTGGACCTAGAAAGACTATAAAAAAAAACAGTAAGCTAGGGGGAGGAGACACTGCCCTCTATTCGCTTTATCATACGGCCTAAGACTTTCGGCTAAATGTTTCGGATTTCAAATTTGGGACAATTGACATCTAAAATTATTTACAGACTGGATATAAACCTTTGCATCTTGACTGCATGTAAGGTATTGATTGACGAATATCGTCATACATAAATATTATAATCGTATTGTGTCATTGAAAATGAAATATTATAATAACATTTCCAGTTAATTGGGATCAACTGTTAGTTGCAATCCTCATCAATTACACCCTACCTGCAATAAAATCTACCCAGAACCGCAAAAATATAAACTTATTTTAAAAACTTGTGATAAACAGTTCGGGTTAGTAAACTTTGGTTCGGGCTAGTGAAAAATTCCATCTGGTAGCCCGAACGGGCTAGTGGTTTCAAATGTGAAATTCGCACACTGACTCTTTGTTAAAGTGTGCGTACCACCCCAAATATTTCCTATATCCCTTGATATATTGCTTTCATATCTTGAATAATGTTAACGTGCATATTTTGTATTAACGTCTTGTTATTGTAGTGTACATATTTTTCGGATTTCGGACAGCCCATTCAACGGCATTCATTGAGTATTATTGTTGTGGTTTTGTGAGTACTCTTCATGTAAAATACTGCTGTTTAGATGTTCATTTTTAGTCGTATATATATCAGGATTCAATACCTATACCTTAGTGAAAATGGCATCGGAAGAACATTTGTTCATTGTACTAGATAAAAGTAAACATTATATCTATCCATCTTATTGTTTATTGCAGTTTCAGTAATATTCTGTCTAAAAATGATTTCAACATGATATAATTATAAATCATGGCTAGGAAATGTGTATATATGAAGCAAAAATTAAAAATAGATGGTTCATTTTTTCCCATTTACATGTATGTATATTTATCTATGTATACATCTTTTGTTGTAAACAGTTATGCGACATGTTGGGAAACGCCCAGGACAAATATATCGACGTAATGATTTTTTCACTTATGTGGGTGTATGTTGGCTCCACTTCACACGATACAGTCATTGTAGTTTAATTGAAAAATGCATCTTACAATGTGAGATGAGTTCTGGGTTCAAGCCCCAGCAGTGGCCTATCAAGTGTGAAATACGAAGCCATTATGATTAAATATACACAGTTATCTTTTTAAACAATACAATTAAATATAAGGAATAATGTTAAAGGGGAATTGCTGCTTAGCTATTTTTGACATTGAATAACAGGGTTTATATACACCCCAAGGATAAATGCTTCTAAATTTGTAAAAAAAACAAAAACAAGTCGAAGTGTGCAGAATATTAAACATTTGCAACTTTCTGATGTCTAAAAGTCATCAAATGCCACTTGAAGTTTACTTTTTTTTTGTACAAAATAACCATTTTGTGCTGTCCATTATCGGTTAATGTTTTACGCTGTCAGGTCCAGAAGCGCTCATTCTGTAGCATGTTTGGACCATAATGTATAATGCGACCAAGTTTCAGCAGATTCAGCCCAGTGGTTCTGATTTTATACGCTGTGCCTAGCTTTTATTGAGTATAAGTACTATTACTCACTGATTTATGCATATGAGCTTGGCTGTTTTCGAACAAAACCTGAGGTTTTGTCATAGCAAGCTCATTGTGTCATGAAGTGTCTTTTCGCCATCCGGCGTCCGCCCATGCTAAACCTTAACATGAACCCATTGTACCCACATATTTTTTCGTACCCATTTTTTTCGTACCCAAATATTTTTCGTAATCAAATGTTTTTCGTACCCAAATTTTTTTTGTACCCATTTTTTTTCTACCAATTTTTTTTTTCGTACCCATTTTTTTTCGTACCCAAATTTTTTCGTACCCAATTTTTTTTTCGTACCCATTTATTTCGTACCCAAATTTTTTTCGTACCCAATTTTTTTTCGTACCCACATGTTTTCGTACCCAAATTTTTTTTCATACCCTTTTTTTTGTACCCAAACTTTTTCGTACCCACTCTTTTTCGTACCCACTCTTTTTTTTTTAACCCAAAATTTTTCGTACCCAATTTTTTTCGTACCCAAATTTTTTTCGTTCCCATTTTTTTTCGTATCCAAACGTTTTCGTACCCACATTTGTATATTCTTACCCATTTATTTTTTCGTACCCAAATGTTTTTCGTACCCAATTTTTTGGTCGAAATAATCGGTTTTCAATTTGATTTGATCTCCCCACTCATTCCATCCCGCGAAACCCTTAAGGTGTCGCAACTCTGGTAATAACATATGGAATGAGTGATGTATTGGACGTCATCATGATGACGTTCATTCGAACGAATGATAAGGGGGCTAAGTTTCATTAAGTTGGTGCATATAGTCGCGATTTGTGGCGCTGTGAAAACTAGTCGGTTACTTTTGCTGAAATTTGACATGTATATGGACAAGAATGCGATCTACCTGTTGGCGTAGGCGTTATACCTAGGAAAAAACTAGTTTTCGAGTATTTTGCGTTTAAATATTTTATGGGAAAGGGCACGCGCGCGTGACGTCATGAAAAGCGCTTAGGCTAGCTTCCATCTTTCTACGAAAACAAAGAAACTGACGTTACGCGTTATTAATTCAGTTAGGCGTTTAATCGATAAACAAAGGCGTAATAATTGGTTTGAATATCAATCGGTAAGTACACAATGCATGTCTTTTGTGCACAGTGTGGTGTTTTATGAACATGACATAAATCTATGTGTTATTCAAACGTATTGAGTGCGACGAGTTAAAGAAAGGTTTACACGGCTAGGCTTCCGAGATAATGTAAGTACACACTGGTATAGAATGGTATTCTATTTATCCGATAATGTCTTGAATATAAATGATATTCAGACAATTACATTATTAGGGTTTAATAATTTATTATTTAATCAATAAAAAACGCAAGCAGCAAATCAATTAATTTCGTTTGTAGTGGAAACCGAAAGTAACAACAAACAACCGTCAAAATGGCTGACGACATAGCAACGTAGGAATTAACGCTCAGAATTATTTACAAAATAAGATATCAGAAATGATGTAAAGTGAATGCTCATTCGCTGTTTTGTAGATAAGTATACGATCTATTGAAAAACCATAAAATTTGACATAAAAAAAACACCCGCGGATATGGAAATCTTCAGCGTAACGAAAAATAGCAAGACATCACACGGTGTCTCATCTGATTCTACGCTGTTTCCAAGGCCCTAATGAATGGAAATGCACAAACTCAGTAACTGGAAAGCATATAT